>NC_089219.1:77006473-77213973 GCF_963924675.1 Phocoena phocoena | reverse complement strand
GTTCATGGTTTCTAGGACCTCTAATATGTGGGCACGTTTCCTATGCTGAGTGTATAGCTCCTAGGTTGGAGAGATGCTAACATTCTTAGGAATGAAGGACGATCCACCCAGGGTTCACTGGGGTAAAAATCATTTTAGGCCCCAGCTGTAATCAACAGAAGTCAGAGATGTCTAAGGGCAGACTGTAATTCCACCCCTCTCACGTCAGGCAGGAGCGCTGCAGCGCTGCCTAGAAACAGATAACAGCAGCTCAGATTTAAATTGACCCAGAATCTTGCAGGTGATACATCTTTTTATTCATTCATTCATTCACTCGCTGATTCATTCATTCCCACACTTGTTTGTTCAGCCATTCAACAAAGATTCACTGATGCCAGGTACTCTTCTAGAGAGCTGAGATACAGAGAGAAATGAAATGCATTTTTGCCTTCCAGGAGCTCTCATTCTGTTTGGAAAACAGATGATTTCAATCCAGTAGAGGAATCTGGAATGTAGCTGGGAAATCCAAGAAAGCTTCACAGAGGAGGCAGCACAAGTCCCAGAGGAAAAGCTAACAAATCACACAATTGTTGAACCCACATTGACCCTATCTGTTAAAGACAGCTATACCCGAATCTAGATTTCTATCCTAAAATCGACCGACCGAGTTTAAGACCCAGTTTGCGAACGTCCAGGATCTTCACCTTGCCTCCCGGCAAAGGCCTTAAGCAAATTCAGAAGAGACTTGTATTCGTCCAAAGCAACATGGAGTAAAGTGGGTCAGATGAAATTAAAATATGTTCCAGCCAAAGGTTTGTCTCATAGAAAATGGAAAAAATAAATGCTACAGATATAGGGAGCCTCCTTTGATAAATGAGAGTGACTCACAATTGCAGCCATTTTTAGAAAATGTAAAGAAGAAATATGCTAACCAACCCAGAGCTCAGCTTACATTATTTTAACAGTAGCTAATGAGATTTGATACATCTCTAGATGGTGAGGAAAACAAAAAATAAAGTACTCCTAAAGACCTTTAAGATTGAGGACACAAACAGTCCAAATTTTAGACATTTCCCCTCAGTTCACTCTATAAATGAGCAATGGCCGTTCAGTAGAGTGGAGCTACACAGCAGAGGTAGCACAGTTCTGGGTCACACACAGCCTTTCAAGACAGGCCCTCCGCACATCATGCAAACCCTCAGGACCTCCACTTCGTCATCTGTAAAATGGCAATAATGCTACCTTCTTTGCTGGGGCTGTCACAAAAGTTATATGAGGTACAGGACATGGCACATGGCAGAACATTTCAGACAAACATGGGTTCAGTGGTCAGCTTGAGCATGTGCTATACGTAGGGGGCAAGTTACCCAACTCATTTATAATTCTCAGTTTCCACATGTGTAAAATGGATTCATAAAACCAACTTTATAGGTTTCTCATGAGAATTAAACGAGTTATTGCATGTAAAGTGCTGAGCTCAATAATAGCTCTAATTGAATTACTAGATAAATAGCAAACGATAATTCCTTCTCCTTCCTCGAAGAGCCACAGAGTGGGAAATAAAGGTTGTTATCTTTTCTAAGGAAAGTGTATAGTCAAGAGGGCACTATAATTATTTTCATATGTAAATAATGATACCTGGATCACTGTCTCCTTCCAAAGGCAATCAAACATTTTTAATATTCACAAGTTTGCTATGGTTTTAAATGTATAGTATCAACTCCATTATCTGATGGTAGACTAGCCAGCCAGGGGATTAGCTGTGGTAAAGCTTTAATCTTAACATGCTTTCCCCTACAGGAGGCCATGGGAGCCTACGGATAGGGCTCTGGGGTCAGATTCACCTTTTTCAAATAACTCTAGCTGTGTGACCTTGAGCACCTTATTTAACCTCTGTAAGTCCCTGCTCCCTCAATTGCAAATGCAACCTTCCTCAAGGTTGAATGCTGGGGATAACATATGGAAACAAGGCATGGCCCCTATAATTGTTTAATAAATGTTCATCTCTTTTCCTGAGCTACCACCATTTGGTCTGAGTTTATGGAATTGCAAATTTTGTGTAACATTTGCTTAACAAAAGCATGATCACCTTGCTACCAAAAATTACATAATTGAAAACTTACATCCACACAAAAACCTGCCCGCGGTTGATCATAGCAGCTTTATTCATAATTGCCCAAACTGGGAAACAACCAAGATGTCCTTCAGGAGGTGAATGGATAAATAAACTGTAGTACATCCAGACAATGGGATATTATTCAGTGTTAAAATGAAATGAGCTATTGGGCCATGAAAAGACATGGAGGAACCTTAAATGCATATTACTGAGTGAAAGAAGGCAGTCTGAAAAGGCTACATATTATAGGATTCTAATTATACAACATTCTGGAAAAGGCACAACTACAGAGACAGTAAAAAGATCAGTCATTATCGGAGGCTGTGGGGTAGGGATGAATAGCAGAGCACAGAGGATTTTTATTGTGGTGAAAATACTCTGTATGATACTGTAATGATGGATACATGTCACTACACATTTGTCCAACCCCACAGACTTTACAACACCAAGAGTGAACCCGAATGTAAACTGTGGACTCTGGGTGACTGTGACATGTCAACAATTGCAGGTTCATCAGTTGTAACAAGGGTACCACTTCGGTAGGAGATGCTGATAATGGGGGAGCCTGTGCAAGTGTGAGGGCAGGGAGAACATGGGAACTCTCTGCCCCGTCAATTTTTCTGTGAATCTACAACTGCTCAAAACATATTTTTTTCAAATGAAAAAATTACATATTACATTCTAAACCAAAAATAAATTATTAGAGTGTTACCCATTATTTTGGATTAATCTATGTCATAAGTCCCCTCCATCAGAGAAGATAGGCAAGAGTTGGCTATAATCATTTTCAAAGTAAATTGAAGACTTTATAACTAATCCTTATATCCAAGAAGTTACTATACTTTCCGTTGTTTCAGTGGTTACAATCCAAGGGTACCATGAGCAGAATATAAAGCCCTTTTACCTTCTCATGACTCATCTAATGCATGGGCAAATATAGCTGTTATTAGTAAATTCCTATTTAACAGATGGGCAAAATGAGGTAGTGAGATTAAATGATTAGCCCATGGCTAATATTTTATTGGAAAGACAAATTTAATTATAGGTTCCATTTGACTTCCCTTCAGGACTAGAATTAAATTGCCAAGTGTTTCCTGACTCCCAGTTTGGTGCTTATGTCACATGACAGTGCAATGTGTGCTTTATTACGCGCTTTAAAATAAAAAGGGAGGGTGAGGAGGCATGAGTACCTTTATCCTAAAAATCACAGAGCACAGAATACAAGGTAAATATTCCATCATTAATTTTCACAGCATTCCCCTTAAGACAACAGTGAGTACTGTCTCTCCCTTGGTTGGTGCAGAAACCTAAGCTAAAAGAGGTTACATAGATACACAAGATGCCCACAGATACCCAGGGAATCAAAAAGAAAACCCAGAATTACATAGTCTGAGAATGGAATTGGATGACACACCTGGAAGGCACACACTTTTATAAGTCTTTAGGAATACGGGGAAAGCAAAGAACTTCTTTAGGGGGAGTTGCAGAGGGTCGGTAAGGATAGTTTTATAGTTTTATAGAATGTTTAGCAGCAACCCTGAGCAAGTTGGTAGTGTTTTGGAAAATATTTTTTTAATTTAGTCACCCAATTCTCATCAGGCCCAACCAACCAACTGCCTCACCCCTTTTTGGTTTGAAAAATAATGTCACAAATCTGTCCAGAGCTGGATAAAATGCACAGTAATGAGTTCATTAACGTGCCATCTGCATACAAAACAAGGGGATTCCAGAGGCAGAATCCTTTGGTGGGCCTGTTGGAAATCAAGTTCTGGGCTAAAAAAAAATATAAAACACAACTTAGGCAGAAAAATATTAGAGCTACACCTTCACTTGGCCCACTGCAAAGACTGCCAAAGCCAGTTGGAATCTTTTTTCCTCCTTCTTTTTAATTTTAAAACATGTTTTACTACTCAGAGGGTAAAAAAACAATTGCTTACAGCATGAGGTGACGGACGGAGTTTTGTGAATTACACCCAACCCTAGGAAGAAAGACCTAGCTAAAAGCCTCCGTGTCAGATATCCATTGAAGATTGCCCGTCCTTTGAAAATCAAGTCTGTTTATCTGCCTGATTCACTGAGTAACAAATCAGAAAACTCAAACCTGCTGCCTCCACCTCTTCCAGCCCCCACTGCCTCCACTCCACTCTCAGAGAAGGGAAGGATTAGGTTTCCAGGGGCTGTAGTTGTAACAAACCAGAGGCCATGTTTCTTGCCCCAGTGGTACCCCAAGTTTCATCAAGAACATCGGAAGCTGCTTCTCTTCTGTTGCAATTTTCATTTCATCTCAGCTCTCCCTGACACACCTGTGAAGGGTCACCAAATGCTGTATCATATCAACTTTTAAAAACTGCCGACACTGCTAACGTCTGAAACCTCCTGATGTCACAGCCTTGCACAGGGTTGCAGCCCGCAAAAGCATGGTTGGAGTTTCACGATGCACAATGACGGCATCCTGGCTGGGTAAGGGCAGAGCCTCTTGTTGACAGTAGTGAAATCAGACAAACAAAGCCATGTCAACGGGATGTGTGGCGAGGGCATCTGGGGAGTCCCTACAGCCTTCCTCCCAATCTGCAGCGAGAGACCCCATTAAGCCCCTTAATCCTCCCTCCAAGAGCGATTAATTTAGGCAATTGTTCCTTCCATCCTCCCTACTCCCATTTTCTCATGAAATTTCTCCAGAGCCTAGGATTTAAAGAGAAAATATTTTATCTGTTATAAATTCCATAAACATCTATTCCCGCTCCCTGCCCGAAAAAAAAAAAAAAAAAAACGTTGATAAACACCAATCAGGTCCCTGCTTGTGTCAGTTATGCAGCGCACTGGCTGAAAAACTGGTTTTCGGTCAAACTATAGAAAGTAGTATAACTAAGTAGTTGAGCACGGGTCCTACAGGCTTGCTCACTACCTGGCGCAAATCTTGCCTACCCCTCGGTGATGTGACCAGACTCCATTTACTGATTTTATAAGCAGAGGTCATAATATACACATAACACAAAGATTCTCGTTCTTTACACTTGATACTCCGTAGTTTTTAATCTACAGTGCGTTCATCTATGCATATTTTTTCAGGTCCTTACAATTTAAAGAGGATGGATATATATCCAACCCTATCCAATGAGAAGGGTAATTTAGTCTTCAGACTGGAAAAAACATATATTGGGAAACTGAAGTCTCATTTTGCACACAGTAGAATGAAAAGATTAAAAGACCACCTGCAAAGAGCCATTGGGCTGAGATACTCCATGCAATAACATACAGAGGTTATGGGCTTTGAGAACCGGCCCTTTGGCACCAAAATCCATACAATCAGGAATCCAAGCCAAAAAAGCCCTTTTTGCCTAACCTTTATATCAACATCAAAATAATGTTTTATTAAACTGCATAGAAATTGTCCTTAACTATTTTTCCTTTTGTAACAAACGCAGCTTGGATTTAATGGTATGTTATAGGAATTTATTTACAAATTTTGGTATCTTTTTGGATTCTAGCAATTAATGAGAAAATAGGAAGTACAGCCAACAAAATTTTCAAAATCAGCTCAGCATCACATTTGGATGTAATTAAAGGTATAATCTGTTCCACTGGAATACTTCAGTGCTATCCTATCTTAGAAAAACAAATATGAATATTAGTTCTTTCGTGATATGTCTGCTTTTCTACATCATGCTAGAACATATAAAACTTTTCTATAAAAATTATTGTGCATTACCTCTTTTATACTTATAAATATATATGTTACTTTTACATAATTGAATTCATTGGCCTTTTATTTGCCACAAATAAGATATTCAGGCTCAAGCCACAACTCATTCAAACATTTTAAACATACCATTTATTTCTTTATATGGGATATAGTTAGTTATCCATTTCGCCTTCTGGACTGAGTCCTAAAGTTTCGTTTTTTTTCATCAGCCTCAACCACTTGTAGGCAGAGTTCTTATCAATTATATCTGATTATTCACCATAAAGTCATTGAGCTTTGTCAAAATTCGAAAGCAATTTCTTTGAGAGTGAGGCTAAAATATGCAGGTAATCTAAATGAGTCCGCATTCCAGGCTGGATAAAGATAAAATGCAAAACTTTCGTTTCGAAGAGAAGAAAAAAAAAAAAAAAAACTAGTTACAGCTCATAGAATAAAGTATATCATTGATTGTTGCAGTCTCACAATTTATAAGGCAATTCTACCAAAATGCCAGGGAACTGGCAGTTCTGGACTTTGGGCATTAATAACAGTGCCCAGCAATGTTGGAGCCTGAGGAAAACAAAAGATAAGTAATACTGATCCTGCCTTTATTGGAAATTGTGATTCTTTTGTTCATCATGGGTGTTTTTGCATTAATTTTATTTTTAAACATATTGCATTAAAGCATCATCTTGATTACTTAAATGTTGCACCCAAAGAGAGTGTCCATTCCCCTCACTGTAGTCCTGGTCCTGCTTCATAAGTCACCTCTCTCAACCTTCATGACCTCGTCTGTACAACTGAGGCAATAAATCACTAAGAGGATTATTGAAAGGACTGAGTGAGAGAACATGTGTAAGAACTTGTTAATAGTAAATGTTAATATATAAATACATTTACAAAGCATTACACAACTCCAAGATAAAAGTCATTATATTAAACATTACATTTAAAGATGTAAGGTTGATGGAAAGTGTAAGTTCCATAACTGATGATAGAAATTGAATCAGAGGCCTTAGAAGAACAGGCAGACTCGAAGACACACCCATCTCTACCTAACTATATTTAAATAAAGAAAGAGGTATACAATCACAGCCCAAGCAAGCAATTTCCTTTGCAGTTTTCATAATTAATCTTTTCATAATTAATCTTTGTTTGTGTAAGTTCAGTTTGTCTTCAGATTTCCTCTTTTCAGTTCCTAAAAACATTCAATTCACTGAAAATGAAAAATTAATTTAGAAAGAAACTAATGTTTTCCTCTTACTTAAAAAAATTACAGCTCAAACAACACAGGTGAAGTCCTACAAACAGATGCACTGCACATGAAATTTATTTTTGAAAAAGTGGAGGGCATAAACCTTTTGATTCAAGGTAGGGAGAACTTTCTAGGCCAAGGAGGTGCGATGCCTCCTGTTTTCATGAGCTAACGATGGTTTCCAAGCTGGTTGGAATTCAGCGCTAATTGTATTTTAAAACGTCACCTCTGAAATCCTTTCCTCTCTCAGGATCTTACATCAAGGTTTCGAATTTTCCGGAAAACCTTTGCACTTCACCTTTCTCACCCAACAAATTCTGAACTTTAGAAGAATTCAGTTCAGAGCTTCTCTTTCCCCTGCAGGTTTTGATCTGGGGATGGTGACGCTAACACCCAGGAAAGCTGTCCTGTCCTGTTTCGGAGGGGAGAGGGACAATTAAAATAGGTATTTTGGTGGCTCCACTCAGGCTTGTCCCTTCTAACAGAGTCATTAAACAACTTCCCAGTGTCATTCAAAGAAATTATAACAGAATCAATTGATTTTCATCCTCTGTTTTATTAGCTGTAATTTAGGAGAGAGAACGGCCCTGTTGACACAGCTGTAACGTGGCAGGACCTGCAGTATGTTATTGGCCTGAGGCCTCCGAGTTACAGTCTTCCCAGCAGAATCAATGTGAACTCGAAAACCTTCCCTCTAGGAAACAAGTACCTATCTACTAGCAGAAAGCACTTCTTGTACAACTGAAAATAGTATTCACTTGAGGTATGTTGCAAGTTTACCTTCCCCAAATCAGCCCTGACGTGCCATAGCTCTCAGCGTGTCCACGATGGGAGAAGAGGGCTACAGATGTCTCTTAACTAGATACCCAACACGGGTGCATGTGTGACACTTCGCTGCTAGTCAGATCCCAGACTGCAAGTGGGAATCGCTGGCTGTTTAACATGCGTTCAGAGCCTTGCCAATCTAAAATGGCTGCTCCGTCATACTTTAATTGCAGTTTCATGGAAACAAATTGCTATTTAACTGCAGTAAGCATTTCTGTGACTTGGCTGGACTGACAATAGGTGAGTCTCAGTAGCAGAGGCAGGTAACATCGACTTGTAAACGTTTTGTGTTTCAACAGCCTCTCCAATCGAGTCACAGGATGCAAGCACCCAGGATAGAATTCCTGGGTGAAGGAGGCTTGGGACAACGTCTTCTCAATTTAAATACAATTATTTAGGCTACATGGAAACCCTTCACTGTAGTGTTTTGATAGACAGATCTTGGAGTCTGTTATACAATTTATTGGCCCTAAGAAATATTTTATATAAATAGTAGTACACATTAGAATCTTACTATATTGACATTTAAGCCATTCAACTTAAGAGCTTCATTTTGGATTATCAGTTGTTTCAAACATCAGTGCAAATCAGGGCAAAAGAATTTAAATACGGTTAATATTAAGAGGATGACAATTTCACAAGCTTCACGTTGGTGTGACAGTTTTCTAATTTCGTATTTTATAAGACACTACAGTCTGTGTTAAACTATTTCCTAATAAATCATGACAAGCTGGAAACAGTTTCTCGTGGCAAACGATTTGCTTTGGAAAAGCTTCGTTCGGGCTCTCCGGCCTTTCGGACTGTGTAAATCTAACTAGACAGATAGGTAAAAAACATTAAACCCTTTCAGAGGACAATCTGTTTCATTAGCAAGATTGACAATTTGCATGATTGAGACATTTATATGTATCATAAACTTTTTTTTTTAATCAGGAGTTCAGCTGGGCTCAGTCACATTTGCTTTTGTTTGTTTGTTTTTGTTTTTTTGCGGTACACGGGCCTCTCACTGTTGTGGCTTCTCCCGTTGCGGAGCACAGGCTCCGGACGCGCAGGCTCAGTGGCCATGGCTCACAGGCCCAGCCGCTCCGCGGCACGTGGGATTTTCCCGAACCGGGGCACGAACCCGCATCCCCTGCGTCGGCAGGCGGACTCTCAACCACTGCGCCACCAGGGAAGCCCCACATTTGCTTTTATTTTTAATTGCACTTGCTTGTAGAGACTGGCGCCATCTTGCTCTATGACGTGGTTAATATTACATAAGTCCTTTCAAAAGAACAGAGCGCATCTCACTAACATCACCAATGTCACGATGAAAGGTGAACAAGCTCGTGGTTTTTTTTTTTTTCCCCCCAGCAATGTTGGAGCTGGGGGAGGAACACAATCACTGCTCACATCAGAATAAACCTGAGTGTTTTTAGTAGCTTTCTATCCACACAGAGCGTCCCCATTAGAGCCAGGTTTTATTGTTTGAACCGCCTCTGGTTTCAAGGTAGTGTTTTACCTAAAGCAAGACTACTACTTAAATATGTTCTATTGTATATTCATAGCTCCATTAGTCCTTCTCCAATTTAGCACATCAAAGAGAAGCCTTCATCACTTGCATGTGGATTATACTAACATGAGTGACATTTGTAATCTTATAGGTCTGCAACTTAAGAAATGCTTTTAGAAGCTCGTTATTAAATACGCGGCAGTGCTTGAGGAACTAGCCCTATAATAGTTCATTTAAAGTCTTTAATGACCTTAGCCCTCCACATCACTAAATGCCACACTGTATTACCGACTACAAAGTTATTAACTATCTCCTTCGAATTTCTACACTATATGGGACATGAGTGCTTATGTCAAAAAGAATTAGAGAAGATGCTAGCATTCTTATTAACACATTTCTCCTTTTCTGTCCTGAAGAGTCCCACGTTCCCTTAAAGGATTTTTTTTTTTTTTTTTTTTGCGGTACGCGGGCCTCTCACTGCTGTGGCCTCTCCTGTTACGGAGCACAGGCTCCGGACGCGCAGGCTCAGCGGCCATGGCTCACGGGGCCCAGCCGCTCCGCGGCATGTGGGATCTTCCCGGACTGGGGCACAAACCCGTGTCCCCTGCATCGGCAGGCGGACTCTCAACCGCTGTGCCACCAGGGAAGCCCCCCCTTAAAGGATCTTGAAGGGAAAAAAAAAAAGGTGTTAAAAACCAGAACTAGTTCCTAGCAATTCCCCAAGGATCCAACTCAGATATTGTTATCTATGTGATTTTGTTCATTTTATTTTTTTCCTGCATATTCTTTTTATAAAGCTCTAATAAACTATTCACTTTAACTAACTCTGCCTTTAAATTCTCCTACACGAGGTTTATAGGAGGTTTTCAGTTGGAGCAACTGATTTTTTTCTCTTGGCCTGGAATCTCTGGAAGCAGGAGATCCCAAAGGGAAGCTGACTGCTAGTTGAGAGGTGGTGAGCCAGACCTCTCTGCAGAACCAATTCCCATTCTCAGAGAGAGGGTGGGTCTATATCAGGAGGTTTTCTCTGGAACAAGAGAAAATAAAACTTAAAGGAGCATTATGAACACACCTGGTTTTATTAACCTGTAAGAGAAGTTGCAGTTGAGTTTGCTCACATACTACAAGCCTGGCAGGGCAGCCTTTCACGTGTTTCCTCCTTCCAGCAACGGCACTGGGCCCACTGAGTCCTTGGCCTACACGTGTTTTCTGCAGGCAACTTGGGCGCTGGTGAGGAGACGCTGCTGCCTAGAACGGGCGACTAAGTACCTCAAGACTACTACTAAATGAAATCCAAATCCTCCGCCAAACACATGGAAAGGCAGAGTCAGTACAGGAGCGTAAGAGCAAAACAAAATAAACAAATCATACAGCAGACCACACGAGTCTAGAAGCTCAGCAGGAAATGGCTGCTTCACCCATCAAAGAAGATTGTAAAAGAGCTCGGGGTCCTAACAACTAATGGAACTTCAAAATCTGTACAGGTATGGTTTAGAACTATTTCCTTCAAAAGCTATAAACTTGGTAAGAGAACAAGATGGTTATGCCACCTTCTTTAACATGCTTTCCATCAATACCCAAGGCTTTCCTACTGAGAAAAAAGAATAAACGAAATAGCTGAAGAATCAAACGTATATATATAAACACAAAAGATTCACTGTGATACAGCAGAAGTGTAATGACATGCTGTTAACAGAATATTATGAATTTACAGAACGGACTCCGTTAGAGACATGGCTTCGTACTCCTGCCAAAAATGGCATAGTTAAGTAATCTGAAGAATACCTTATTGGCTCAGAGCTAAATAAATATACCCACTGCTTCCCTCGACCCCCGAAGATTTAAAGTGAACTTGGTACGGAACAAAAAAATAAAATAAAAATTTCCAAAACACAGAAAAGAAAAAGCAGTTTTTAAACCCAAACTCCATCGAATATTTTTCTTTTAAGTTTTTATTATTTAAATACACCATACTAGAGCAAATGTCTCTGAAAATATCACAAATAAAAGATTTTTTTCTTCATTCAGCAAATTAGAAGTAGGGGGGAATTTCTACACAGTAGCTTCTATGAGCCTGACTTTTTTTCCAATTTTTTTTCTTTTTTTCATTCTTTTTTTTTTCTTTTCCATGGGAGTAGCAACATTAGGACGAAAACACTTACATGCATACATACATTGTATTTTACAGAGATACAATAAAAGTGTTTGTGATAGAATATCACAAAAGCCACATCTCTTTCCTTTATCTCATGTTCAGTTTTGATTGAAACACATTTCCTTACAACACTTAAATATACAAAGAGCAAATAGAATGTTGTTAAGGTAAAAACACAGGGTACAAACTCCGGCCAGTGCCCTGCTAATTGTTAATGAGGGTAGAAAGCAGATTTGAATGTTTCTTTTAATTAGCTTCATTAGTCATTTCCCTCCTCCCAAGCTCCCTCCCCCCAAAAGATGTCCTCCGGTGGATCTTTTTTCATTTTCTCTACAGTCTCCCATTAGCCCAGGTTCATGGAGTCCTTAATGTTCATATTCAGTCATTTTAATACACCAATAAATGCAAGAAGGGCAATCAAGACTAAAGAAGGTGCAATGGCATGGAGCTGGCACTGGTGCTAGCTACAAAGGTGACTTGTCTACTGAAGACACATGGGATCCACCTGTGATGAACAAGATCTGAGATGAAGGCACGCATTCTGCATTACTCTGACCTTTTAGCAGACCTGCAAGAAATAAAAACGGGCATCTTAGCTAAAATGCTAAACTTGGAGAGATATTAAAACTCAAACATGGCTGCTTTTGTCTTCCCTACATTCACGAATCTTCTATTAATAGATTACTTTCCAACTGTGACTTGTTAGAGGCTTTCTACGCTACTTACTCTGGCAGTGGAGAACTAAAGCGTAACATCTTCCGCACTGTTACTAGCGGACAAAATGAGACGATAAATGGACTTTCAGAAAGTTTCTGGTGTAAACTTCTACAATGAATTGCTGAACTCTGTTAAAAGCAAGTTTCTTTCTGCAAGGAATGAATTGTAACATCTGGCCTCGAACTAGGATCTTAAAGGCACATCAGAGCCAAGTTCCTCCTCCCCAGGAAGTTTTGCGTTAATATTCTCAACTGTGTAAACTTTGGCAAGTTACTTAACTGTCTGTGTCTTGGTTTCCTCATCCTAAAAGTGGGGAGGGATTCCCCTGGTGGCGTAGTGGTTGAGAATCTGCCTGCCAATGCAGGGGACACGGGTTCGAGCCCTGGTCTGGGAAGATCCCAAATGCCGCGGAGCAACTAGGCCCGTGAGCCACAACTACTGAGCCTGCGCGTCTGGAGCCTGTGCTCTACAACACGAGAGGCCGCAACAGTGAGAGGCCCATGCACCGCGATGAAGAGTGGCCCCCGCTCGCCGCAATTAGAGAAAGCCCTCGCACAGAAACGAAGACCCAACACAGCCATAAAGAAAGAAAGAAAGAAAGAAGCTTTCATTTAAAAAAATAATAATAATTTAAAAAGTGGGGATAATAAGGGTGTTATAAGGATTACATAATATATAGGGAGCGCATTCAACAGCGCCTGGCACTTAATAAAAAAGCTAAACGAATACTGGCAGTTAACATGATTATTCTAATATCCCCATATGATGTCTATGCACCCATGTCCTTCTCTGCTTATAGGTTATGTGTATATATGCATGTGTGTATACACACACACACACAAAAATATTGATACTTCTTTTCTCTTAGTATTTCCTACCATGCCACTTAATATTACATGAATATTGTAAATATATGAATCAAACATATGTAATGTGTTCATGACTTGTGCTCAATTAAAGAATGTAGTTCAATGGAAGTCTAACTTTAATATCTAAGTTAGAATTGATAATCCAGTTGTCCAATACAAGCTGTTTGCAATTACCAAAATGAAATAATAGATATTAGTTTTTTATGGTTTTTTAATGACATTGTGAGCTTCCCAGGAAGTTCTCATTTCACCCTTTCCCTAACTTACTAAAAGCCTGAAGTCTATTAGGAGCTGCAACCCCCTACTTCCAAGCTAATTAAAGTGGTAGAGGCTTAATCCCCAGAGTGGAGGCTCAGTGTGAGAAAGGTAATTTGTCTGTCCAGAACAAAGATGCGGCAGCAGCCAGCGAGCATATTTAATAAATGAGCAACAAATGTCCTCTGCGATGGACACACACACAACGTCAATTATGTAACTACGGGGCGGGGTGGGGTGGGGGAACTGCGAAGGGGTATGTAAACTAGAACCCTCGCTAAATTTTCTTCTGACCAAAGAGATGTGATCTCTTATTTTACTGAAAAGCACAGATTATTCTAGATGAAACCATCACTCCTGAGTAGAAGAAAGAATTCCAGAGCAGGCAAAAAAATTTACCAACCGCCCCCCCCCCCCAAAATACCCCCACAATTCTTGATTCTATTTACATAACTCTCTCTCTACAAGGCAGTATTCTCCTGAGGGGAGCCAAGTCTCCTTCAGACAATATAGGCTGTGACATTTTGTAGATCCTAGAACAAGAGTGGTCTGAGATTTCAGTCAGAGAGACTGTATGATTTAAGAGCTTAAGATTATTTTTTCTCAGAACATACAAAAGCCGATGGTGCAGAACCACTAAACTATACATCCCAGACGCTGGGAACAAATTTCAGGAGGATAAAAGTTGAAAGGGGCCAGATGATGGGGGCCTATACTTTCCATACAATTAGCTGCCTTTAAAGAAGGGATGTACAAATAATCAACTCATTACTTTTCAGCCAGAGGATGTTTGGGTATATTTATATGCATCATGCGATAAAAACGTAATTGGTTCTGTGAACAGAAGGAAAATGGCCAAAATTAATGTCCAATTTTCCCCACCAAAAATATAGAGAATGAGAGAGAAGAAAATAATAAAATGGAGCGATTTGTCATTTCTCCCCATCTCATCTCCTCCAGAAAAGAAATGCCACAGGGTTTGGGGGAAATCATTTTAAAGCATTCTTCAGGTCCAAAAAGCAGTTTATGATTCCACCAGGAAGTACGTTTTCATTACTTCTTCCCCCTTGCCCTCTCATTAATATCTCTCTGGACCACATTCAGCTTACCCCAAACGTTTATTTACAAAAACTACCTTGTGAATTGACTGTGCTCATGGTGAGCTGGGCACCAAGGGCAAAAATGTAAGACATTTAGGCCAACGGGGATATGTTCTTAATTAACATCACCCCCAAAACACAGCTTCTCACCAATGTCTGACAAGAACACATCCTTAAGTTATATTTCCTTATTCCTTTTAAGAACTATTCATTTTTGAAGGCCACCTGTCTCCTTTTAAAGGGCTTCCAACATTAAAATACACGCTAGTAGGCTCTTTTTCATTGCCTCATATATTCTGTGTTCCAAAATGAACGCCCTACCTCTCCCACCCTGCAAAAGGGATGGACTTATATGAAAGGCACAATACTTGCAATCTCGTAAACACGTAAACCAGACTTTGCTCAAATTTTCCTCCCTAACACTTCCCAATTTACATCATCTTTTTTTTTTTTTTTTTTTCCGGTATGCGGGCCTCTCACTGTTGTGGCCTCTCCCGTTGCGGAGCACAGGCTCTGGACGCGCAGGCTCAGCGGCCATGGCTCACGGGCCCAGCCGCTCCGCAGCATGTGGGATCTTCCCGGACCGGGGCACGAACCCGTGTCCCCTGCATCGACAGGCAGACTCTCAACCACTGCGCCACCAGGGAAGCCCTTTACATCATCTTATACTCAGTAAGGTGGTACTGTGAGACGTGCTCGTACTTACTACATGTCTGTGTACTTAGTCCCTGGCTAACACTGCTATGGCCTGCATTCAGTCTGGCTACACAGTCTGGCTACATTTTCCATCTTATCTCTACATCCTTCAATTCTCACCATGCACGTTGGTGAGCTGTATCATTTTTTATGCCTTGCTAAGTCAGGGAAAGAAATGGTATAAAAGCAGCAACAAACAAGATATAATTTGTAGAGAAACTAAGCTTTTACCTTGGGGGGGTGGATTTTATTCTTGTACCTTTTTTTGGCTACCAAGTATAACTTCAAATGGCTTTGCTTCTACATTGAAATGGGTATCTCAAAATATTTGTTACCCATTCATTGTCCTCAACTCAGCCCTATAGATTCACTTAATTACAACTGAAACCACGAAGGTCTGTAAGTATTTATATGTATTGGCACTCCTTAAAGAAGCTTGAACTGGCTCATCAATGGTGACTGATTAATTTGCAATAAAAAATTAGATTTCCGTTCTTAAAATAGTATTCTATGTAGTTCCCATATTAGTAAATAAGGAAAACTGTACACATTTTGATGCAATTAACCTTTACCTAATAAAGCAATGGAAAATACATTTAAAATCATTCCATAAACTTGAGTAAGGGAAAATGATAAAAATAAGCATTAAAATATGGCAGTATAATTTAAAATTTTTCAAATATTACTCATTTTCCCTGTACACAGCATTAAGAAAATGCATTACGGAAGACAAAGAAGCCTAATATTTTCTCCTGAGATTTTTGAAGCTCGCTAAATTCCTATTTGCAGATAAATGTTGTTTTTTGTGATCCCTACAACAGACATTAATGAAGTTCCTATTGTAAATCCATAAAGAATTACCAAGTGAAGTGTGCACTTTTTGTTTCAATGCAATAACTCAGTGCTGTGTGATTGCCTGGGTTAATGATGAAAAAGTCAAACATACTATCAGAGCTGATGGAAAAATCTATCACCAATCTGAAATTAAAATTCATCTGTGGTCAATAAGATTTAATATCCATGCAAGTGGTGCTGTAAAGAGTAAATGAATCAATGTCATCAATACATAATCAGTATGAAATATGATGTGAATAAAATTATGCACACGAGTCATACATTTCACTCTTTTCTGGGCCAGTGTGGAATGAACAGTCTCTTAACTGAAGGTTGACAGTAATTGTTACAAATTAGGCACAGCAGTTATCAAAATGCACTCACTTGCATAGCTATAGGACTTACTAAGGAGATTAAAATAGATCTGAAACTATCCAGTACTGCAGGTGCTGGACAACTGTTGATCACCAATTTTCCCTCTGGAGTGCCCTCTAATACATGAATCGTACATTTGTGTAATTTCCTCGTTTCTAACTCTGGTCCAAAAACTTTCCAGTTGTGGATCAAGAATCAAGACATTTAATCTGTAATGATCAGCAAGAGCTAGAACTTTTAAAAAAAGTTGTAACTTACTCAAATATTATGGGACTACCAATCAACAAAAATGCTCTCCTTTGGAATTCCAGAATGTTTTGTAAAACTGCTCTTCTAAGATTCAAAGCACCGTAGATTGGGTTAGGAAGGCAGGTGTCCAGATTGCTATTACTAATGCAGAAATCATTCTTTCATGACAAAGACATTTATTCCCCCTTCCTACCAAAAATGTTCTAATTTTTCCCCCACAATAACCTAGTCACATCGTATTTCTGAATTTCAAAATTGTCAAGTGGGATAAACAACTGGTCGTAGGCAAGTTTTACATTCTGCCTGACTCTGCATGTGATAATGTGTTCAACATTGGTAAAGCTACAGCTATAACTAAGTCAGGATTTTTTTCACCACAAAAGATTCACGATGTAACCCATCAATTCCTCTATTTCTGAACCGTGTATGTATGAGTATTCTACATTTCTTTAAAAGGGCACGCAAAAACACAACCACCTAGGAAAACTCCCTCACTAGATGAAGAGGTTGAACCTTCCAACTAGGTATTCACCTTCTGGTCTGGCAGTAGTGGATTGCTCTGAAGTGAATTCAAATGGCCATTGATGAGAGCTGTAGGTCTATCATGTTCACAAAATAAACTGCCATTGATGTAGTGAAACCGATCTCCTGGGACCAGGCGATTCCGGCAGGTAGAGCATGTAAAACACTGAAAGGAAAAAGCAAATCCACTGAAAACAAGTACAAATTAAGTCTTTCTTGGTCACAAGTTTATAAACTGTTTTTAAGCAGGTTATCTGTCAAGTACAGAGAGCCACTTATGGCTTAGTGTTTTCTTTCCTTCAACATGATTCTGGAAAAGAGTAAGCCAAAATGCAAGAAACTGGATCAAGCTAAAGGGGAAAAGCGACAAACAGGTGTGTGCTTCTGTGGCATGGGGGAAGTGGCGTGGGTGGATGTGTAATCATCACTGCCACATAACAATTTCAGTGGATTCCTTCCATGTTTGCGGCTTGAGAAAACAGGGTTCCTACTAAGGAGACATGCTTTGTCTCCATGTAGGAAAGTTATGGTTCTTTTAAAAAACAGAGGAGGAGCAGATGCTACCTTCAGATGATACACATTGCCTTGGGCCCTCATGACGAGTTCGCTCGCAGGAATAGACTGTCCACAAGCGCTGCAAGCACCGCTATTCCCAAATAACCTGAAACAAAGATGACGGGGACACCAATGAATAATCCCAAACCAAGGAAAGAGAAAGAAATCCCCAGCCTCTGGCCCCCCTTTGGAACGCATTTGACGGAGACTGAATTCTTAGGCTCCGGCCTCAAGTTTTATGAGTGATTTACATCATCTGGGAAAAATCCTTTTGCGGGGGGGGGGGGGGGGGTCACAGCTAACTTCTGCCTACCGCAGAGGAAGAGGGTGCCCTGGGTTTCAACAAAATATTGACTTACACCTCTAGCAAATACGAAACAATTCTGTTCTACACACATTTTATCAGATTACTGAGTTCATCATAAAAAAAAAGATACAATTCATGCCTGAAGTTTAAATGTATTGTGTCCTTGAAATTATATGAAGAACTCTTTTGTACTTTAATCATATCTTGAGATATGAGTCATCAAAAGGGTTAAGAGGATTTGATTGTATATCTAAGAAGACATCATGCTCAGTGTATTGAAACTCCCGTAAACCTCCATCAGTGCAGACTTTCCATTAGAAACTCTCTGCTATCCAGGTTGATATATAATGTGTATGGGTTAACCTTTTCAATCATGGTGTCAACACTTAAGATTTGCCTCTGCTCATCTCTTTCATCCTAACCTTCTCTCTCTCTTGATAATGAAATGCTTGCTCCAACTTCCCTCTATCTGCTCCTGAGTCCACAATTTAGATTACTTCATCTCTGCTAGCAACAAACTGAATGAAATTTCGATTTGAGCAGAAAGTAATTTACCGGGATCTGGACCCATTTGTCATCATATCTCTCTGGGTGTTTGCTGTATCACTGCAGTTTTCCTATGCAATCAAATGAGACCACAACATCTGCCATGGGGGGAGGAGGGGGAGAAGAAGAAGTCTGCAGAGGAGGGGAAAGCTCAAGAAGTGCGGTGTACTGAAGAAAAAGATATACATAATTCCTTACATCCTTCCACAGGCGTGACAAAATATTTTAACGAACACCGAACTTTGGCTTTTATGAAATCTGTAGACTCAAGCTGGGAAGCTTTATTTGCTTTCGGGCTTCCCTCTTTAATATCCACAAATATTTATTAAACAGACCAAAATGATTTCACATTGAAAGGTGGTATCGGAACGAGTAAGCAGGGTCAGAGAGGCACTTTTCAACAATGAAAAACAAAGTAATAGGACTTACAAACTAACAGATCGGTGTCATAATGAATATGAATACTTGCATTTCTTCCTTGTCCAAAGAAAGTCATAAAATGCAGTTTGTGTCAAACCATGAGACAGGCTCCTATAGAACACCCCGTAATCTGAATGATTGTGGCATGCCTCTATATAAAAATAATTGCTTTGAGTTTTCAGAATCTGGTCTTGCAGAAGAGGCTTGTCATGTTCAAACTACTAATTTGCTGTCGCCACTTTATTGAAAATAGCCTGTAAGTTGTTATTAAATGTATCGACTGAACGACAGGGAGAGTAGTAAAACTGCCCCTTAAGATGGCTTTTAATAGGAAGCCCAAGAAACAAATTTTGCAGCAGCATCGATTTGAAGAGTTCAATCAAAACTCCATTTCAAAACTAATTAGTCTGAGATCAACGACACATTGACACGTTCTTACAGAATCAGAACAGTTACAGAGAGAAAGCTGAAATAATACACTGTCAGGACCTCTAGCTGCAGGACCGCACCATGTGGGAGCTCAGGGGGCCGCTGGCCTGCCATTTCCTAACACTGGACCATTTCAGGAGCATTGATGAAGCCTCCCGGAGTCTCACCCACAGCATCCTGCAAGTGTGGGTTGTCACTGCTGCCACAAGAGGGTTCTCAGAAGGGTGAGGTGGCCAGAGAATTAGCATTGCCAGGAGGAGTTTCCAGTCAACAGCAGGGCTATTTCAATCCCCAAAAGGGGTACCAACTCAAACACTTCAGGTAAGAATAAAATTAAAAACCTGTCGATGTAGCCAAAAACATGCTGAGGATAAAAGGGGGGCGGTGTAGATTAAGGGGGTAGGGAACAGAATCCTACCTGAGCTAAGGACCAAATATCCTCTTACAGCAACCCAGAAGTATTTTAATGGCTAGGAGTCTATAATTATGGCTGCCACTACCAACAGGCACACAGTGACACTCCATCTCAAAAATACCCTTTCACAGTACCAATCTGATTACCCAACCTAAGTGTTCATTTATTTAACAATTCACCCTGAGTGAAGTCAGCTGTATGTCTTCAATGTCTAAGTGTATTTTAATAATCAGGGCAGTTGTATGTAATCCATAAGCTTTTCATACATCTCATTTTCTCCAGCACCACTTTCACAACCTTTCAGGGAACAATCAGCCACAAAATCACGGGATTCCTAAAGTGTCAGAAATTACAGTTACAAAGTTTGGAAATGACCAAGATCTACCCAGGACTGATGTGCTATTGAACAACATTATTAATGGAGTTTAATATCTTTCCGTGCCTACAGCTTTACGGCTGCCTCAGAGCAGAAAACTTACATGTCTAAACACATTTTAATCCCTTTTACCAGAGAGGAAGGCTACCATTAGAATTCCACCCTTTTTTCTGAAAAGGTGTGTGTGTGTGTGTGTGTGTGTGTGTTTTAACAACGTTTCTGTGCGCTGGAGAGTTAATTATCTAACCAGGGGGACTGTCCAGGACAGTGTTTGATTTAAAAGGCTTGAGGCTTTAGGTGCTCAATTAAGTAGCTATCGTCTCAGACTGGACTATAATGGGCTCCTTTCTCTTTAACTCAAGCAACAGGGAGATATACCCCAGGTCAGGCTAATTAAAGCCAGGGGAGTCTTTAATTGTGATGACAGAATCGGTTTCAGTTTCCTTTCTTTGGGTCCTCAGTCCAAGAAGGTCGTTAATATTTCAGCATTTGGGCAATGCAATCAATCACAAACATCAAGAGGTTACTTACATGGGGAAAAGGGAAAAGAAGGGAAGAAATCCCACCAAACCTCTACACTTTAAAGGTGCTCTGCTCCTATGAAAAGTACCATGTAGTGCCAGTACTGTTTGCCAGCTCCAACTCTCCTTGCTGACAGAGATGGAGAGCAAGTTGTATTTTTAGTTCAGTAATAATACTTAGCATCTTTCCCTAACTTCAACGACCAATAGGTGAGCCTACTTGCAACTGGTTACTTCAAGCAAAATACACACGATATGGAGCATTACCTGGCTGTTTTCTAAACCGCTTTCAGGCAAGGAGAGGTAGGTTTCTAAGAGTGTGGCTGAAAGGTATACATTTGTACCTACAAGTAAGTATCAGCAACATATCTGAGGAGAAAAATGCACATCCACAGCTACCGATCCAGAAGCAATTGGTTTTCCAGCAGGTTCCTATATTTAATCTAAATTCTGCACCAGCTATATTAAATGTAACAAAGAAAATGCAACCCAGAAATTATGCCTGGAGCCAAGTCCATTAAAAGTACTTCGGAATAACTAGAGACCAGGCACCTTAAAAGCACCAGAAGCTATTGATACTTAAGAGGGGGGCTGTGAATAATCGCAACTGATGCGTTAGAGAGGGGAGGGAGAAAAAAAAAAATCAGCCAAATTACGCTTGGTTAATTCAGAGTAACAGATCTGCCCCCAAGTGAATTGGAGGCCTTGAATTAATTCTGTTATGACAAATCAAGATAAACGTTCCCCCTAAATTGCATGCGATTTAATTAATTTTTGAGATCCTAGGTTTTTTTTTTTTTTCCTAGCTAATAGTTCACATGCTCCTGTGCTGTCATTGTGCTTGAGTGGGCAGACTTCAAAGTGATATTAAATAACCAACTATTAGATTTACCTAGCACGTCCTATTGGAAAAGTGCCATTTAATTACCTAGCCTGTTCAATTAAAGGGACAGCATTCTCTGAATATAGCAGCTTGCTGTTGATTACCAGGGAAATGAACTCGCTGTCTGGCGGCGCCTCCGTTCCTAACGCTACCCGCTCCCGAAACGCACCCTCCACCACCAACCACCACCAATCCCCCCGCCCCGGGCCCCCACCCCCAGCTGCGCGGCGCTCACTGCGGCTGCGGGCGCCACGTGAACCTCCCGAGCGGAGCCCGGGGAGAGAAAGCTCTACCCGCTCGTCCGGCTCCCGCCCTGCGCTCGCCCCCTCGCGGGCCCGAGGCTGCCGGCCGGCTGGGCGCCTGAACTGCGGCCTCAGGCGCCGTCAGCCCCCAGCCCGGCCCCCGCCCGGCCGAGCCAGCGAGCGAGCGAGACACTGCACGCCGAGAACCACCACCCGAGCTTCCGGCGCGTAGCCTCGCCTCCCCGGACCTGGAGCCCCACCCGTCGATCTCCGAACTTCCTCCTCTTGCTGCACTTTCCGCGCCAGTCTTCTGGCCCGCGGTGGGAGGACTCGAAGAAAGAGAATCGGAGTTTCTGAAGCTACTTGGTGGCGCTGGGATTGAGCTGGGGGGTCGGGAACCGGGGGGGAAGGGGGAGGACGCGCTTCCAAGGTTCAACGACTTTTGTAATTTTGCTAGGTGGCGGGACCAGGCCGGCGTTGGCCCCTTTAAGATCCACCCTCCCTTTCCTCTCCCCTCCCCCCTTGTCTATCCCTCCCTCTCTTAGAGGCCAATTTTGTTAATTAAATGTTTTGTTTGCAACGCAGCTCTCATTCATTGCGGACACGTCATTCGGAGCAGATCTAAGCCAGAGACCAGATCTCATTAGATAAAGCCCATCAAAACTAAGAAAATGGAGGAGCCACTAATTAAAGCTTTTAATTGTGCGGATTCGCTGCAGCAAGGCAGCCGCTTTATCTGAAATCTTGGAGGGAGGAGAGGCAGAAGCCCAGCTCTGCCCAAACGACACTTGGTCGCGCAGGGGGAAGGGGCTGGGGAAAAGCAGCACCACCCACCCCTCCCCCCCCACAACCCCCTCCTCCCCGGGCCCCTCCCAGCTCTCCCAAAGCTTTTTAGCCAGATCTTGCTGGTTTTCAAAAAGCCACAACCTCAAAGTCAGACAGTTTAAAAGCCCCTTAATAAATCGCTCTGTGGTCCCAGCTGGGGCCGAAGAGCCAAAGGGTCCCCTTCACCTGGCGGCCGGCGAGCGGATTAGTCCCGCTCCTCAGCGGCCGTCCCTGCAGAATTGAAAGCTCCTCCAACAAGTGGAGTGAGGGGAGACTGAGGAGGGAGTGGCTGAAAGGAAAAGGAACGCGCAGCCTCCCCACCTTCCCACCCTTTCGGCATCTTGGTGGGCAGAAGGAACACTGAAGAAAGACTTAGGAGATCCCTTAAACTTGGTGGGTGAGAGGGGGGTGTCTGCTGCTGAGTCCTGAGCAGTGTGAGGAGAGGATCAATTGGGTACTGAGCTAGAACTCCGCTCTCCCGAACAAATCTAAGGTCCTCAGGGTAGCCTCCAGTTCAACAGCAAGCGGGGTTCCAGTTTTCAAAGTCAGGAAAAAAGAAAGAAAGGGAGAATATGGACCCAATTAATTAAGTCTTGGGGCTGGGCACACATCCTCCATTGCTCCATTAAGCCAAGAGAAAAACACCAAATGGGCATTTATATTTGTTCCCAAGAATAAGGAAAGGAATGGAAGTGATTCCCAGGAAGCCACTTGCCTAAACTTGTCCTGAGGGAATGCAAGTGGACCCATCTTCTTTTTAATTAGTGGTAATCAGAAGCTAAGGTCTTCTGAAGGCTCTTGGAAAAGAGCTGAATCTGTACCATTCACTGCTTCTGAACAGCACTGTCAATTTTTCCCCTTTAAACCACCCTCCTTCTTACCAGTTTTGCTCTCTAATTACAGTACTGTCAAAGCTCATGGCATTGCTTGGAAGGAGGACCAGAAAGCATTATACCCACGCTGCTGCTGATTTTCCAACGTTTACTTCTAAAAGAACACTTCGTAAAATTAATGCTGCCATCTTAATTTAAAAATAAAAGCCCTCTCCCTTCCTGTATTTCTTTTACTTGGCTGATTGAGGAGGCCAGCAAAGAGGACATAGGTTGCATTACTGGAATAACCAAATATCATCTTATTCCATCATTTACACTAATGGTATCGCTGGGGTAAACATACCCATACTCAGCTCCAAACTGCACTGGGATCTTCTGCAGTTTTAGATGCAGAGTGAGGGAATCACAATGGAGCTAAACTTTGAACAAAATACCTCATCTATTGATTCACCCTCATTGAAGAAAGGGCAAAAATTTTCTAATCTCTATAAAGAAAACGGTTTAGGGCAGAAATTTTAATAGAACGCATTTCTTAAAAGTGAGTGGTTGTCTGGTATCAACCATGTGCGTGTGGGTTTGTTTTTTTTTTTTTTTAATTACTGGATGTTGAAACAGAACACCTCCTAGAAGCATTCATGTGCATCAGTCTATCAAACCATTTACTCAAATTAAATGTGTAATCCTTCAAATGCCTCCTTTCAAATTAATGAGTTTAAGTAGCTTGAGTTCACCTGAAAAGATCCTATAGGCACCTGACCTCCTGAATTCTTTCCATTAATTGCACTGAAACTTGTTGGAAAAAGGGTGCTTACATGGGCATATGAATGTTCCTATACATTGCTTTAAAATGCAAGATTAGTATAATTCTATAGCCTCTTTTCCTAAATCTCTTTTGGGGATCAAGAGTAGTGATACAAATGACAACAACAAAAAACCCAAAATCTGAACATTCCTCAATTGAACTGCAAATTCTACATCACAAACCACACACTAACACTTGAGTATTGCGAGCCTTCAAGTAACAATATATAAAGAGAAACATTACCATTAAGTTTTTTTTTTCTTGTTCGGGTTTCTTTGCTATAAGAAGAATGACAAGTCTTTAAACCGATGGGCAATCAGCATTTTTCACAAGGAGCACAAAGAATGAGTCAGTTTTCCACTCAAAGAAGTTTAAAGGTGCTTACGTAAATATCATAATCAGCCATCACCATCGGCATATCATTTCTCACTACCCACACTTAAATTTTTAAATCAGTCTTTTGTCTCCCAAGTTCCTATGTTGGTCCCTACCTTGCTTTAAGAAAGCAGCTTAACTCCCACTTGAAATGTTTATTTTTAGTGGAGGGTCCAACTGCTGCTGACCACTTGAAATCCTGGTCCCGAGGATCCTGGTCCCAACCTTTGCACACCTAGCAGCCCAGTCCCCCCAGGTGCGCAGTTTTTACTTCGTGTGGCCTTTGCCGTTAATTTGCCACTAAATATTGGAAGATTAACACATGCTTCTTTAACCCCTTAAATTTCGGCCAACCAGGTTTTTGAGGTGAAGGCTACACTGTATTCTCAGAGATGCCCTAGCTCCTTTCTTTAAAACCCTTGGTAACCTTTGGCCTTGCCATTGCTCTGCCCGCCCATGTCCGGGAAAGGCAGCCAAGTCTTACCTAATGTAGTCATTTCTGCAAAGGATCATGCCGCTCTTGGTGTAACAGGACGTGCCGATGTCGCCCAGCTGCGCCTGGCAGCAGGAACACTTGAGGCACCGGCTGTGCCAGTAGCTGTCCATGGCATAGAGCAGAAAGCGGTCCGCAATCTTGCCTCCGCAGCCTGCGCACCGCTTCCAGGAGAGGGAGCCGGCCGTAACCGGGGGCGGCTGTGAGCTGCTGCCCGGATTCACCATGGTCTGCAGAAGGCGGGAAGGGGACAGGGAGAGAGAGACAAAACAGGGGTGATGCAAAAGTTAGTACTCGCCGCGCGAGTGAGCGAATCCGTCCCCCGCCAGCCCCCAGAGTTGCTGGAAGGAAGCAGCAGGGCAAGGGCGGCAAGGAGGATGAGGGGGAGAGGGAAGGAGGGAGGCTTGCCGGCAGCAGCCGCCTGTTTACTTTTCTCAAGCTTTGTTCTGGGGCCACGAGCTCCTCTCAACTTTCCAGCGCCCGCCGCCGCTGACAATTTCAGCTCGGGTACTGTCAAAACTCAAGAGAGCGAGGCTCCGCGGCGCGCTCCTCCCCTCGCGGCGCCTCCTCCCGGCCCCCGCCTCCGCCCACTGCCCCCTCCTCCGCCGCCCGCCTCCAGCAAATGAGGGTCAAACCCACCCACCGCCTCGCCCGGCCCCTCCCGGGGCCCCGCCGAGCCCCGAGCGCTAGCCGAGGGGAGTGAGAGGCGGCCCCCGCCGGAGCCACGTTCCCTCCCGAGCTCTGCCCGGGGAAGTGCAGCTGCAGTTCACAAGTTGGAAATAGTTCGGCTTTCTGAAAGGGAAGGAGGGAAGAACCGGCGGAGGGGAGATGGAGAGAGTGGTGGTGGGAGGGGAAGCGAGGGGACTTCGGGGGGGGGGGGTGCGGTGTGTAAAGTTGCGAAACTGGTTTTTCTTATTTTAAACAGCACCTTTCACATGCCATTGTGGTGACCGCCATCTCCTATTATTGTTCCAAATCTCATTTCATTTTGAAGATCAATGAGTGTTTTCTCTGCGTTTGCAGGACACAGGCAAGAATAATAGATCATTGAACTTTAGGATGCCTGTTAACTTCCTATACAAACACTCTCCACTTTGGTCTCACTAATCTGCCCTTGATCAGCAATCTAAATGGTAGAGCTTTGTTCCTCCAAAAGGGTGGGGGGTACGTTACTGATAATATGTGAGAAGGCACTGTTAAAGGATGCACAAGTTATATCTGAGCCAGACCTACTGTCACCAAAAACTGCTTTTAAAAATTCCCCACTCTTTCTAATGAATGTCACGAGAGAAACAACTGGGGTCTAATATAGGAATCAATTTATAAAGCTTAGCCTAAACCGATTAATTTGTTGCCTCCAATCCTGAGTCCAATAAAGTCCTAGTGTTCCTCCAGTCACTTATTCTATAAAAAGATCAAGTTATTTACTGCCAATTAAGCAGCCTGTTTTGTCTTTGTCCTCTGTAAGCCGAGAGTGTGGGCTCCCCCCGAGGCTCCCGGCTATCTGCTCAAGACATTCAGCTGATACCTCAGAAGCGAGAGGACGAACTTTGCCTGTCCCCGGCCCAACTTGGCTGCTGCAAAAAAACGAGGGGAAGGGAACGAAACAAGGACTTGTGTTCCTTAAATAGGCCGATTTTAAACACATTTCCTCCGAAAGAGTCCCGGAACGTGTGTCCAGTGACCGCACAATAAACCAGAATAAGAACTGCACCAATTAAGCTGTAACAAAACCCTGAGACTTTGGAAACAGGACCACTCTAAAACCCATTAGCATTGCATTTAACCGAATGCATCATACCTTTATGTAAATTGATTTATCTGATGCATTTACTCGAGGAATTGCTTTTTGTTACAATTTCAGCCCTAACCCAAATGAATCTGCATTTCCTGCCCTAGGTCTTTAAACTGCCCACCCCCGCCCAACGTTTTAATCGCTCTGAATTCCTTTTTAAAAGAGGAGGAGGGAGGAGATTCCAAGCTCTTCCCCGCCCCCATCTTTGGTGCGAGGTAAATATATATGTATATTTTTTTTGAAAAGGAAACATTACACTGAGAAAAGCATCCAGTAACCCCATTAGCTAAAGCTCTTAAGGACAAGCAATACCTTAATGCTGATTAAATCTAAAAGAGATGAATCAAGACGACTGACCAGAAACTGACTCCCCTGATAACTAAGGACGGGCCCTCATCAAGTTTCATTTAGAGTTGGAAAAAAAAAGAAAGCTTTTAAGTTAAATAGGCTTATACTCTAGTAATTACATAGCCAAGCAATTTAGGTCCTGAGGTAGTCTGTGAAATAGAAAGCAGAACTGGCAGCTAGAGGCAAAATCTGCCCCCCTTTAACAACGTCTCTGGTGTTTTTTAATGGAGACCAAGGGAGGGACAAACGTAGCGCTGACAATTTGTAGTACAAAAATGGATGCTTAATTCATGTCTTGATTTTAATTAGGTGATTCACCGGATTTCTCCTGGATTGGAACAAAAGACTTAAAAGCCAAGAGGAATTTTTTAAAAGAACCAGCAATACCGAATCCTGCTCACTTAGATCCTTTCTGCCACTGTTTCAAAAATAGTGGTGGGGTGCGGGGGGTAGGGTCGTGACTATTTTCCCCACACTACTTCTCAGACTTCAACGCTGAAAGCACCTCCTGCCTCTCCCTTTGGAACTGAATATATCCCCACATGCCTCCAAGGTCCCCACCAGCCCCGTCTCCAAGAAGAACCCTTTTGTAAGCAGGAACCGCTACAAAGCTGGCGGCCCGGGGCTGCCCTCCGTCCTAGCTCGCAGGCCGGCCTCGGTAGTTTCGGACTCGCGCATTATCTACGCCGACGTATTGTTTACTTGCAATTTGGGACGGTCAAGGGAAGGAAGCCAAAGAAAACAGCCCCGGCCCAAATCGCCCCCCTCCTTTCTCCCCCCCGCCTCCCTGCCCGCGGCTCTCCAGCCGTCCCCTTACCTGCTTTTCCCCTATATTGCAATATTGCGAGAGGCGGCGGCGGCGAAATTCGTGCGAAGCCGCTCGGCTTCCAAGGAAGGGGCGCCTTGGCTGGCGGAGGGAGGGGGGGGATTTTCTCGCAGAAGCAGGAAAGGGGAGGAGGGGGCTAAGGGCTGCTTTTCTTTTCTTTTCTTTTTTTTAACGCGCTGCTCTGAGGCTGGGTTGGGGGGCCCCGCGTAAGTGGCAGGCGCCGGGAAGCAGAAGCGTCAGTCTCGGTCCTCGTCGTTCTTCTTCGCCTCCGGCTCCGCGCGAGCAGCTGCAGGAGCCCTCGGCCCGCGCGGCGCGGCGCAGCGGCAGCAACTGCTGCAATCGCTGCTGCAAGTTTGGCAATGTGGCTTCACTTTGTATATTCCCCCGCCCGGAGGCCCCCGCCCCGCCCGCGCTCCTCCCGCTCCCCCTCCTACTCCTCCGCCTGCCTCCCTCCCGTGCGCCCGCCCGCCCGCTCGCTCGGGGCTGCTGGCGGCGACGGCCGCTCGGCCGAGCTTCCTGCACCTCCAGCCGGGGAGCGGCCGCAGACACAACAGCCCCGGGAGCGGCGGCGGCCGGCGCGGAGGCCGGGGGGCGGGCGCGCCCGAGAGGCGGGGAGCTGCGGCCGGCGGGGTCCCGCGCGCCTGACCCTCGCCCTTGCCGGGGTTGCTGCTGCCCGGCTTGGAGGCGGCGGTGGCGGCGGCGCTGGCCTCTAACCGGCTCACTCGCTCCCTCCGCGGCTCTTACACATGTGTTACTGACAGAGCAATATCCCAACTACTCCCAGGCTCTGCCGCCGACGTCAGCGACCCTCAGCCACTGGGCGGCCGGATTGTTCAGGCGGAATAATAAAACCTGCCAATCCGGGCAAGGACAAAGGGATGACTGAAACGAGACTCCGGGGGCGGGGGAGAGAGCGAGGCGGCTGAGCCGCCCGAGGCTGAAGCGGGGGAGGGCCCGAATCAGGTGGGGAGAAGTCCCTCGGGCGCCGCCGACCCCGCGGGCGCGGACCCCCGTGGCCCGAGATGGCAGGCCGAGGCGCGGGGGCCACACCTGCCCTCCCTGCTCACGTGGCCCCTTCGGGACCCGCGCCCGCTCGCCCCTCGGGGATAGCCCGTCCTCGCGCCGAGAGGAGCCCCTTAGGAAACTTACTTCACATCTGTCTCAGAAATGGGCCTCTTCCTGTTGAGGTAGAAAAGCTTGGTCGAAATCTCAGGGCGGTGGACTTCACACACACGCAGAAGAGATGGTTTTTGAGGAGTTCTTTTGTTTTTGTTTTTTAAATTCACGATGCTAGAGATTTATGAACCTTAGTGGAAGTTTCATTAACAAGGTGGGAGCTTCTCCCCATCAACCTGAGTATAAACTAAGTGCCCAGTAGGCATTTCATAGGTATTTGTCAATTGCTGGTGGTAGAAAGATCACAGTCCTTACGTTCAAAGTTGAGGAAAACTTCAAGGGAAAAGCCTGGCCCCCTGTATCCACCCCACTGTAGAGGATGAGAGGCCAAATTTCTCGTAGCCCCCAGAGCGATGGAAGTTACTGCAAGATTCGAAATCTCACAGCCTCTGGAGAGTAAGAAAGGTTACTTCTAGTATATATCAAGTTTTGAGGAATGCTATTAGGGTGGTAATCTGAGTGTCTCTTTCCAGGGCCGCAGCTCAGCCTAGATGCTTCAACTTTATCTGCTCTGCCAAATAGGCTTAATAAATCTCCGATCTGAGGCTAATATTAGGTCTGATTATTATTAGTAAGTTCCAGAGAGATTTTTCTGGTGGAAATTATCATGAAAGTGCAAAGCCCTTCTGCTGAGTATCATTAAGTAAAACCAGCCTTGTGGGACAAGTTTTCATACTGTGTTACGCACAGTACTGCTAGATTGAGGAAAGAAACCTGCAGAAGAATCTGGATAGACAATGCAGATGTTAAACATCTATGGTTTTAGTGTCTGTTTGGGGGATTTCTGTCTTTCAAACCATCAACATTAAGGCTGCAAAAGAAACTATAGTCATTGCCTACAATATCAAGCAGAAGACATTTTTAAATACCAGTTAGAATACTCCTTTCTTTATATTTCTAGCACCTCAAAATTAAATGGCTTACTTTTATTGATTGGAACTTAAAATTGCATTTTTATGATAAAGTCACTTTGTGAAAAACTTGATATGAAGTTTTTCATATGAAAAACTTTTTTTTTTTTTTTTGCGGTACGCGGGCCTCTCACTGTTGTGGCCTCTCCCGTCGCGGAGCACAGGCTCCGGACGCACAGTCTCAGCGGCCATGGCTCATGGGCCGAGCCGCTCGGCGGCATGTGGGATCTTCGCGGACCGGGGCACGAACCCGTGTCCCCTGCATCGGCAGGCGGACTCTCAACCACTGCGCCACCAGGGAAGCGCTGAAAAACTTTTAAAAAAATCATTAAAACTATAATAATAATTAAACTATTCTGTACAGAAAACAGCTGCTGATGGTTGTGATTAAAGAAAAGCCAACTTAAAAACATGTAATGTTCCTTGAAGTTTGGTAAAGAAAACTCAGTTAAACAAAAAGGGGGAAGGAACCCCGTAAACAAATAATACACATAATAATACAAATAATTCCCTTGGTCAGCTTCAGTTGTTGATAATTTATAATAATCAAAACGAGATAACACAAGATCTTAGTGAGCTGCAATTAACTTATGATTTGTCATGTACAAGTACATTTCCTGCTCTGGCCCTTCATTTTCTAATCCACAAACGAAGGAATTAAGCCAAATCGTCTTTATTTTTCCCTTCTTTAAAAAATGATTTTCTTATAGAACACATAATACATAGGTATGGAATGGATTGTGGTACTTTAGTTATTTCCCAAAATATGTGCTCCGAAATTAAATCTTTATTTTAAAACGAAATGTTAGAAAATAAATCAGACATCGGATATCACTGAGTAATTATCCAAAGGATTGTAGTTTTTGTGGAAGGAAAAGAAGAGAGAAGGATAGATAAAACTGTCAGTATAGATCTCTAGGCTTGCAGGGGCCTAGGAGGTAGTTTCAGTGTTTTGGCTCTGATTGTGTGTGGAGTGAGGACTTTACACATGTCCCTGTAGATTGGAGCGGGTGGGAGTATGTTACTGGAGACCTTTATTTGCTGATGCTGTGGTTATAGAAACACAAAAGCAGTAATGGCTAACAATCTCTCTTCAGAGGGGTAGGAAATAAGTTCATTCACTGTAATCAAAATTCAGGTGTACTTTAACCACAGCGCCACCTCTGGGTAGTCTTTATTTCTGCATTCCTTTCATTCAGCAGGCCTTTCTCATCTGGGTAGCGAGATGTTTGTGGTCTGAAAGGGCCAGCTTGAATGAGGTAGCAATGTTAATCTTTTATTTCCACTGATGCTAAACCCGCAAAAACTGTGTAAATACAAGTTCATTATGGGTAAGGCAGTTCTGTATTCAGGTGTTCTTCAAACGGATATAAAAGTGCTCAAAGTAATCCTGGTATATAGTAAAATTAAGTAAATTCAAAATAATAGCGTTATAGTGTGCCCAGCAGTTCAAGAAACCTCAGATGATGTCATACACTCATCATTTAACGACTCACCTACAATGAGAAATAAGAATACAATGCTTTGGAAAAGAAAGAGAAACTCAAATCGTTTCTTTCTTGAATCCTAATTAAATATAGGAACTATATTGATCTTAGATCAAGCCCTCATTCTCCCCACTCACCCCAAAATGATTTGTCCATACCTTCCCTTCTTCTCCTTTAAGTCCTCAAATCACAATCGTTTTTTTCCGTTCTCCAAGTGACAGTTCTCTGAGACTCTCCCGTGGACAGCCAGAGGTTCCACACAGACCCGTGTCACCTTCTGTGCCCTGAGAAAGGCCAGATTATTTGATGCTGATATGACAGCTTCCACGTCAAAGTGCCCCAGCTCTTTCCCAAGAAAAATATACTTTAACCTTTTAAAGTCAATGCAAAACTGTTTTTGAAGGTAGTCTTTTTAGAAAGGCATTTTTTAAAAAATCTGCCTACCATTATTGCTGCGATCGTAGAGATCCCTAGAAATCAAAAGATTCAGCCAAATTGAATCTGAAAAGCTTGAATCTGGGGCAACAATTCCAAAATATAAAAGGTGTGGAGAGAAGAAGCAACGATAGTCACCAACAGATGTCATGAGGAAAGAGGAGGAGGAATGGCACTCAGGTCCCTGCCAGTTTTCGTGTTGGCTAGGGGGTGGAGAGGTACTGCACGGTGGTAGAGTCGGAGAGACTGCTGCAGCATTTCAGAATAGGGATTCATCTACAATATGACACAAATGAAATTATCTATGAAACAGAAACAGACTCACAGACATAGAGGACAGACTTGTGGTTGCCAGGGAGAAGCAGGGTCAGGGAGGGATGGATTGGGAGTTTGGGATTAGCAGATGTAAACTATTATATATCAAATGGACAAACAACAAGGTCCTACTGTCTATCACAGGGACCCATATTCAATATCCTGTGATAAAGTATAATGGAAAAGAATGTGTGTGTGTGTAACTGAATCACTTTGCTGTACAGCAGAAATTAACACAACATTGTAAATCAACTGTACTTCAATAAAATAATTGCTTTTTAAAAAGATTAGGGGGCTTCCCTGGTGGCGCAGTGGTTGAGAGTCCGCCTGCCGATGCAGGGGACGTGTGTTAGTGCCCCGGTCCAGGAAGATCCCGCATGCCGCGGAGTGGCTGGGCGCGTGAGCCATGGCCACTGAGCCTGCGCGTCCGGAGCCTGTGCTCCGCAACAGGAGAGGCCACAGCAGGGAGAGGCCCGCGTACCGCAAAAAAAAAAAAAAAAATTAGGGATTCATAATGAACTCAACTTATCTAAAAGACTATACTTCAAATAACTATATCTTGGCTTTAAATATTGATAATACTTTAAATTCACTGACTGCCTTTTGTTGGTATTTCTCAAAATCCCTTATAAATATCTCAGTAACTGTTTCGTGTGATAAAGGGGTAGGTTCTTGCTTTTTTAGAACATCTTTTTCTTTCTTTCTTTCTTTCTTTTTTTTTTTTAAAGCAATCCAAATGTCTACCTTTGGTAAATGTCCCACCAAATTATGTTGATCAGTATTTAGGAAACTCTATCCTAACTTCTCCTTTATAGGGTAATATAAAAGCATAGTGAAAAAGTCAATTTCGTTGAAATAAAACAATTAGAAGATCACTGAGGAAAAGGAAACAGCATTGATACCGTATGATCAGAAATATAATTTACAACGTAGATTTTGCTTTTAATTATTCTACTTGATAAGGGCATTTGAAACTCCTGGAAATGATGGCAAAGGTGGAAAAGATGATGGGAAAGAAGAAAATACATCTGTGACACATTATTTTGTCTGACATAGCAAAGCCACTTTCATTATAGTGGCAAGAAATGACTCCTTTTCTTCATACACGTTTATCAGGATAGGAACAGGACCTTAAAAATCCCCCAAATCTGCCTCAGAATTATCAGCAAATCTTCATCTATGAATATATTTCATACTGGTGATATTATAGGAAAAATTACTTGGCTTACACCTGCTACCTCTTGCTAGGACTGAATTTTGTCAATAATATTCAAGCACAAGTGATATTCTGCATATATCATTGCAAATAAGTTATGAGACTATATATGTGAGTATGTTATTTGCTCATTAGGGTCTTCGAAATGGTCTACTGGGCCCACAGGCAATGCTTATTAAAGTCGAGTTAAATCTTACTATGGATAAATTAAATTTTGTAGTAGTTAAAAAAGAGGGTATGTAGACGACTGGGCCATTTCTGTATATGTGAGGTGGTTATTACTAAGAATATATATTAAAATTATAAATCCAGTAGAAAATAGCAATTCCATTTAACATTAATTACTGTTCCTCTCCAAGACGATGGAAATGAGCATTTATTGATAGAGAAACTAAAGCATTAAAGCATAATTCATTCTTGCTATGTTCCCACTTACAGTTCTTGGGGAAAGAAAGGCTAATAATTCGGAAATTTCAAGTACCCCAAACCACAGCTTCTTTAGTTAGTGTCACTTTTAATTATTGTATTGATATAATTAAGCTTTTTCTCTATGTAGATTTGTAATAAAATGTAATTTTTTAAAGTATAATACTGGTCTCTATTTGCTCACAAAAAAGTTGATGGAAATATGATAATATTTATTCATCTAATTATAATGAATAACCCTGGTGGAATTAGCGGAGTTCAATCCATAGCTGTCCATAGACTTGAAAAACACATATTTCTATTCTATACAGTGCCATAAATTCTTTAGAATAAAACGAACAACGAGATATGGATTTTTTTTAAATAATAATAAAATTGGATAACTCAATTGACTAAAATGTGTTCCCTCCATGCAGAGGTACACATTATAACGTCATCATTTATATTTCTCAACATAAATCAAATTTCATAATAAAATTGTTTTTGATGAATCACCACTTCTTTTCTAGCTTCAAAACATTCTGACAGAGAAAGCAAATTTGTCGATTTCTCTGTATGATAAGAAATCACCGAAAATATATTTAAGACCTTTAGTCTAAGATGATCATTTGTGTAGTCAGGGGCAGGGAGAGTTTCCTTTAAAAGGAAAATATTCGAGCCATTTTAAAATTCGGGAAAGCAACTCAAGAATAAAATAGACTCTCTTTCCAGTATTTTTTCAGAGCCATCTGTTGTGCTTTCTGACAATAGGGCCAGGAGAAGTCATTACGGAACAATACTCTGGAAACAATTTGCTGCAAAGAAAGAATGAAAACTTAAACAACACTACCTTTGTACATGTTTGTCCTAATTAGAGGGTTAAAACATCCAAGCATTGTACCCAGATGCCACTCTCTGTCCTGTTTTTATTGCTTTTCTCCACTGAGATAACACTTAGCGCTGCATTGAAATTTCTACTTACTGTTTGTGTCCAGTAGTAAATCCTGGCACATTATTGGAATATCTGCCTGTTATCAGCTCAGTCAGGGAATGAATTATTGACTATAACTCATTGCTGGGAAGACTACGTATGACACTCCAGTGAAGTTTTGATAATTTCTGGAAGTCATGGTAATTTATGGAAGGGGGGTTTTGATTGATCTCCCACCACCTATTTTGCACCTATCAGTAAATAGGACACGTATTGATGGCCTACTTGAATTGTATTAACAATATGAGGAATTCACAACTTAAGCATTTCTCTCTCTTTTTTTTTTTTTGTCAGTATGATTTCTACTAAAACAGTAACTCAGTTTCTATTAATTTTCTTTTGTGTGGTTTACCCATGGGAGTGGGGAAGCACAGATCTAGACTGTTGAATGCATAATATCCATATTGTAATAACTATTTAGGCATATTCCTCATTTGTAGTTGTACCAGCCCTGCCTTTTAGAAAGAAAGGCTTGAGACCTTTGGAACAGATGAGGATGGATCAGAACACATACTGAAAGATTTTAAAGGGTATCTTCAAGTGTTAGGATATAGCTCATAGAACAAAAGGGAATTTTTTAAACTAACAGATAGTCGGCAAGTTACTTACTATGTGAAAAAATGTTTGTAATATATTTTATATGAAATTTACAGATACCATTTAATATGATATGACTGTCAGCTTAAAGTCCATTTGTCAGGACATTAAATAATAATCACTAACAATCACGGCTTTCTTTTAATTGAGGTTTATTTTCCTCCTGTCTTATTTTTGCTGCATTCTCCAAATTCAATTATTTCTCAGAGTAAACTCTACTAGACAAATGTTTCCTTTATTTCTTTCCTGAGTTTCCATCATTGAGATTTCATTATTGTTTTATTTACTACAACAATTGCTTCCCAGAAAAATAACCAGTATTTTCAACTCTTAAAATGTACCATGTAATAGAGCAAACAATATATATAATACTTTAAAATCTAATGGTTATTTCCTAGATGACGTTGAAAGCATGTCTAGATTTCTAGAAATTTCAACTTATACCCAAATAGTCTTTAGCAATCTGATACAAAAGTAATGGTGTCTCTTTTGCCAGCTCAGTCAACATTGGGGGTGGGTAACTTGACTGAACATTTGGCTTAAAGAAAATAATTCTTTCTTCATTTTATCTTAATTTAGTAGCTTCTAGCAGTCATCTAAACAATCTTAAAATTAAAAGATAATGTTAATGGGAGAGACTGTTGTCATAGGATAATGGTTTCCTGCTGCTAGATTAATGCAGTGGCAATAATACTAGAGCATTTATTGAAAATAAAGGGAAAGACAAAGCCAGGAGATTTATTTTTGAAGCAGGTGTCATGGATCCTCTGACACTGTTGTGTTGTAGTTACTTTGTTTCAATGTTGCCAAATTGCTGAGGGAGAAGGATCCCTTTTCCTGATGGATGTGGTGTGGCAGAATGACACTGGCTGGTACCCGCATGACTGGAGAGTGTATTCTTTCTAACTAGAGGAACAGATTTGTTGTGATTCTTCCAATCAGAAGGCACCTTCTAAAAGCTGTGCCATTTAAAGAAACAAACAGCAAAAATGCACAAATCAATGTGTCCCTTTCAAAAGAAAAAAGAAAAAAGCAGGCATCATCTACTTAACACAGTTATCAATCATTCTAGAAACATTAATAAGTCTTTCCACATTGGTACCCCAAATACCTTGCTCTCCTGCAAGCCCCAGGAATGGCCTACAGGACAAAAAGCTCTGTCCATGGATGTTAGCCACTGCAGCCAGCTGTCCTGAATTTATCTTCTTTGAACACATATGATAATTTTGGACCAACTAAAGGACTCCTCCAGGTGACATCCTCACAGGAATGCTGTGCTAGTCAGAATTCGAAAATGGTCCCCAAGATTCCAACTCCCTGGTGTACACACCCTGTATAATCCTTAAGTGTGGGTCGGCATGACGTAATCAGTTGAGCACTTTCAAAAATGGGTCTAGAGGTCAGAAATGGAGGAAGTCAGAGAGATTCGAAGTTGAAAAAGATGTTCTCCCACTGGTCTGGAAGGAGCAAATTGCCATATGAGAGACATGAAGGAGGGGACAAATGGCAAGGACTTGAAGGTCACCTCTAGGAGCTGAGAAGGGTCCCCAGTCAACTAGCAAGGAGATAGGGACTTCAGTCCTAGAGCTGTAAGGACATGCATCCTGCAACAGCCAGTGAGCTTAAAAGAGGACCTTGAGCCTCAGAAAAAATGGCAGTCCTGGCTGACACCTTGATTTCAGCCTGGTGAGACCTTTAGCAGAGAACCTGTTTACACCATGCCCAAACTTCTGACCTGCAGAAACTCCAAGATAATAAATTACTAGAGTGTTTTAAACCATTAAATTTATAGTAATTTGCTATGCAGCAATAGAAAACTAATACAACGGCTGTGAGAAAAAGCCAAATAAGGTATTTGTTGCCCCCTCTTCCCCTCTACTAAGAGTTATTCTATCTGCTCTTACTGTCCAATCCCCCTCCCTAGAAGAGCCTGAGGCAAAGGTCTGGAGAGTCCTCACTACTATCAGGGTGTGTATCAGTTAGGATCCGGGCTTATAAGCAACGAAATCCATAGCTAACTCATGCACGAGGGAGTGTGTAGAAAGATATCAGGATGTCTTAGAATTAACAGGAGACCTGTGGACCAGTCAGGGAAAAAGCAAGAACCAGAAGAGCTCCAAAGGGCTGTGAAGTAGGCACTTCAACAGTGATCCCCTAACAGGAGAAGAGCAGTTAGTATGGTACTGCCTGGACAAGTGACCTCCAGTTGTTCCCGTTCTTCCTTGGGCCACCCACGCAAGTTGCAAAATCCCTAAAGTGAGCCTCCTATTTATTGGGCATTCTCAGGTCACATGCCTGCCTCCTTCAGGGGGGGAAGGAGTGGTCTCCTAAACTTCCAAACTGAGGGCAAGCCCTGGAGGTCCCCTCCCACCAAGAATCTATAGAGTGGAAGAGAGGTAATACCCTAGAAGGAAATACACTAGACAGTAAAAAAATAAAAAAATAATAAAAAAAAAGGTGACAAATGTCAGTCAAATTTTGTATGGCCAGAGGGTGAATGCTAGAATCATGCACGAGGGACAATAGGGAACCCGTCAGACAAGCACATCCAAACATGGCATTAAAGAAAGAGAGAGAGAGAGAGAGAGCGCGCCAGGCCACTGGTGATGTCATAATGAGCCTGAGGAACGGATTGCAGCAGCATATGGAAGGTCATCCGAGCAAATTCTAGACCCAAGAATCCAACTGGCTTTCTACGTGCTCCACACTTGGGTAGACTAGCCCTATGTAGAGCAGCCAGAATGAGATGAATATCTACCTCTTTGTCCCTAATATTCATCAATTTCTAACCTTTCACCCTATCATAAGTACCATGTTCTTACCTCTTAGGAAGATAAGGGTCCATGAATATTTTGGAGGGAGGGACAGGAGGATGTTAGCTACACATGTCACAGTGTCACAGTAGTTATGGACAAACGTTCAGGAGGGCACTGGGAGAGCCAGCCTGGTAGAGACAGGACGTTGAAAGATCTACATCAGTTGACTTATACAAATGTGCTCTTGGTTTTCTTTGTTTTTATTTTTATCCCGATGAAAATTTTGCTATCTTCTATTCATTTGTTCATTCACAACACATTGACTAAGCACCTAGTATGTGCCAACTAGTGTTCAGTGTGCTGGACACACAGAGAGCAGCAAAGAAAGCAAAGCCCCTGCCCTCGTGGTGTCTATCGATTATTGTACGTTAGATGGTGGTACCTGCTGTAACGAAAAATAAAGCAGGGTAAGGATGACAGGGAGCAGTCAGGCCCGGGTGGAATGGGTCTGGTGATAGACCACAGATTTATGTAGGTGAGCCACGGGAGGTCTCAATGATAACATTTGTGCAGAGACTTCTAGGAAGAAAAGGAGCCACGAATCTCAGGGATAGGAAATCCCAGGGAGAAGCATCTTCAGTGCAAATGCCCTGAGGAGATGTGTGCTGGGTCTTTTAGAAGAAGCAGGAAGGAGGCCAGGGGGTCTGGGTGTAGTAGGAGATGAGATCAGAGTTTAGATTGGGGCACATCTGAGACTTGGGCTTTTACCTGGACTGAGAAGGGATGTTATTAGAGGGCTTTGAGCAGAAAAGAGATATGAGCTGATTTACATTTTAAAAAGCATGTGCCATTTAAAGAAACAAACAGCAAAAATGCACAAATCAATGTGTCCTTTTAAAAAAAGAAAAAAGTAGGCATCATCTACTTAACACAGTTATCAATCATTCTAGAAACATTAATAAGTCTTTCCACATTGGTACCCCAAATACCTTGCTCTCCTGCAAGCCCCAGGAATGGCCTACAGGACAAAAAGCTCTGTCCATGGATGTTAGCCACTGCAGCCAGCTGTCCTGAATTTATCTTCTTTGAACACATATGATAATTTTGGACCGACTAATAGACTTCTCCAGGTGACATCCTCACAGGAATGCTGTGCTAGTCAGAATTCGAAAATGGTCCCCAAGATTCCAACTCCCTGGTGTACACACCCTGTATAATCCTTAAGTGTATAATCCTTAAGATTCGGGTTGCTATGTCGAGAACAAACTACATAGGATTTAGGCAAAAACGAAGAGGCCACCAGACAAGAGGTTCTTGCAGTAATCACGCAAAGGATGATGGTGGCTTGAACCACAGTGATAGCAGAGGTGAGCTGAGAAGGGATCAGATTTCAGGTATATTTTGAATATCTGAGGCAGATAGGACCATGGATTCTATTTCAAAATTTACAGTGATGAGTGCATGTGCCTTTGACTGTTCTTTTGTGCTTTCATGATTCATGACAGCTATAAATTCCCTTCTGCTGCATCTGAGAAGTCGAGCAGGGCACCCCCGCCTCACCATCTCCCACCCCTGTATGACTGCCCTTCCCACATGCTGAGGTTATGTCAAAAATAGCCACAATATTGTTTTTCACTCAGATTTTCTATTTTAAATCAGAGGGAGAAATAATGAATGCTGAACCTCTCAATGTGTGCCAGACCCTGGGCTAAGTTCTTTCCATATAGCGAACCATTTAATCCTGTTAACAACCTGATATAAGGTATCATTGCCTCCATTTTAAAACTGAAGAAATGTGAATCATAAAAGTTAAGTGATTGCTCAAAACTTGGAATTCTGCAAAGCTTGCCAGGTTGAAGAAAACTTCCACAGTCCACCTGCGTCTGCTAATAAATTAGTATGTGGGTTTGTACAACTTTAGTTTTTAAACCTGTGGTTCTCAGTCAGAGATGATTTTACCCCCGGTAGACATTTGGCAATATCTGGAGACACTTTTGGTTGTCACAACTGGGAGGTGGGGATTGCTACTGGCGTGGGCTGGTAAAGGCCAGGGATGCTTCTAAACATCCTCCAGGACCCGGCGCTAAACCACTGCTAGATAATTAGACTGTCATAGTAGAAGTAACATCAGTTGTAAAACTTTTATTAATAATCTTTTCATTAAAATACTTAACAATGAGGTTTCTGTAGTCAAACAATTTCAGTGGTCATTGGGGTAAAATTTACAGTTACCCAGGGAAATTTTCCTAAGTATGGACGATTGGCACAATGTTCTGTGCATATAAGTTTTTGAGCTTATAAGAAAAAATGTTAGATACCTGAAGTAAAATGTTTAGTGGCTCCAAATTACAAAAGCAAAACCACAAAAATTAAAATTAATAAACGTCCAAGTAAATGTCGACAAAGGTAACTACCTTGACACAGTTTAATTCACTTCTTATATAGGCACAACCAAATTCTATTTATTGTGGGATGTATTTTATGTGATTCAGGTAGATATCCTAAAAGTAAGGTTTCCTAGGCTCTACAGAAGTATGATAATAGCTCTGAAGTCAACATTCTAGAGAGTAGTATCAGGAAATGGGGCAAGACTGTACCTGAGTGAAGCGAGGTGCTGAGTCACGCCAAGATGTGAAGTAACACGTTTCAGGCAGCAGAAACAGCAAATGCAAAGGCCCTGCGGTGGGAATAAGCTTGGCGTGCTCAATATAAACTGGTGTTGCTAGAATGGAATAATAGGGACAGAATGTGTAACTGATGATGTTGGAGAGAAAGACAGAGCCATTAAATTTTAATTTGAGCACAATGGGCAGCCATTGGGAATTGATAAGCAAGGTAATATCATAATCAGATTTTTTTTTTTTGTAATTGACTGGGGAAGAATTGATGAAAGGGATTTGTGGTAGAAACAGCTACAAGTTTACCCCAGGATCCATTCTCTCCTTCCTCTTAGAAATAGAACCCCAATTTAACCGGCATGCATCGCCACCTGAAAGACTACATTTCCCAAACTTCCCTTGCACGGAAGAGAAGGACCTTGTGACTAAGGTGTAGCCAATAAATTATATGTAAGGGGAAGTGGAGATAGGACTTCTACGAAAGTGTTTAAAGAGCTGATTCATCTGAGAAGGACCATTTTTTTTTTTTTTTTTTTTTTGCGGTATGCGGGCCTCTCATTGTTGTGGCCTCTCCCGTTGCAGAGCACAGGCTCCGGACGCGCAGGCTCAGCGGCCACGGCTCATGGGCCCAGCCGCTCCGTGGCATGTGGGATCTTCCCGGACTGGGGCACGAACCCCTGTCCCCTGCATCGGCAGGCGGACTCTCAACCACTGCGCCACCAGGGAAGCCCAAGGACCCTTTTTTTTACCCTCCATATTTCCTCCTTCCTTAGACCTGAAATGTGGACCTAATGGCTTAAGCTCCACCATGAGATGTCCTTGAGGACGGAAACGGTATACCAGCATGAAGCCCCGTACTGAGAAGATGGAGAGAGAGATAAAAGCCCTGGTGAAAGATGGGTCTCTGGTGACACTATGAAGTTGTCAAAACAACGTTGGAATAGTTACTTCCAAACTTATGTGAGAGAGAAGCAGAATTGGAACAAATTCTAAGTGACATAGGAGGCAAAAGTGGAAGCCAGCGAATAGTAAAGAGATGACTGCAGTGAAAGATAAAGTTGGTCTGGTGAATGGTGGGAGTGGTGAGAAGTATAAGATTCTCGATATACTTCGGAGGTAGTGTTAAGAGCACAGGTCGTATGCCCATGCACTGTGTGGGCAACTGAAGAGAGAGAAGAAAATCAAGGATGATTTTCTTCGTGCTAGTTTTCTGGCACGAGCTTGAATTGTTGTTCTTTTCTAAAATGGGTAAACCTGGAAAAGAAACAGGATTTGGGGGTAAATCAAGATTCCACTGGGAACCTAAACATAATAAGATTGAAATCCTCATTTAACATCCATGCGATAAAGTGGAGAAGTAGCTTAGATATGAAAGTCTGAAGCTCATGGGAGAGGTCTGAACTGTAGAAATAAACCTGGAAGTTGTCAGTATATACACGGTATCAAAACCATGAATGAGACCCTATAGAGTAAGTTTCGGTAAATAAAGGACCAATGGTTGAGTGGTAGGGAGCCCCAACTTTAGAGGTCATGAAGAGATGGAAGAGTCAGCCTAGGGCTATAAAGGAAAAGGCAATAAAGTGGGAGGAAAACCAGAGGCCGTGTGAAGAAGAAAATGTTCCGAAGTAGGACACTGGTCAAAATCTTTAAATGCTACTGAGCAGCTAAGACGACTGAGAAAAAATCATTGATTTGGCAAGATAACTTTAGTGGGAAGAGAAGTGCCCAGTGAAATTCCTTACCTCTTATGTCTCGTTGGCTAAAATGAGGTCATATGCTCAGCCTAGACCAATCATGATTAAACCTCTGAGCTGGAAGAAAGAAATACCTTCCCTGGAATCAACGGATCTCAGTTCCGAAAAAAAAAAATCAGGACTTGATTAGCAGAGGAGTGGGTGCAGGGAAATAGCTGTTCATTGAGTAATGAACAGTGTCTGCCATAATACTTTTTTATTTTTACATAAAAATTCCAAACCTCATCACAGTTACAGCTGGTACTACGTTTGGCACATGTAGTAACGTGATCTGGTGCTCTTCTCGCTGCTGCCATTGATCCTGTGATGAACTGATTGTCAGGCACTTGTATACTTTTAATTGCAAAATAATCACTCCCATCTTCAAGAAGTTCAACATGCCAAAGACTTCTAAAACTAAATAAAGATGCTGCCAAGTGAAAAAGGAATCAACTGCATAGTTTTTTTCTCACTAAAATACTAAAGTCACCTGCTTGTCAACCTCAGAAGAGTAAACACAGTTTGGTCACATGTGTAAAAGCTAAAAAGTTATTACTGACCAACTTTTGAGGAAATGTGATGGTGGCGGTTTAAAAACGCCTACAAGAGAATTCTCCATGTGAACCTTAAAATTCTGGGACCCTCAGCTTCTGTTTCTCAATTCTCATGTAAAAATCCTCTCACTTGTCTTTATAACATTCCTTAAAGTTAAACATTCCATTGCCATTTGGCTCAAAGAAGAAGGTGGATTATGGGAACTAGCCTCTCTTACTTCTCACTCTGCTACCATATATGGCAATTGTGCTTATAAAATGAGTGAGTGGTGTTGGGAAGCAGGAGTGCTGCCTTATTCACAAAACTTGTGACCCTGTGGGAGTAAACCTGGCCATATCCTCATAAAAAACTATACATATAATACCACTACCTTAGAGATGCTATGCTACGCAGTCTCTCTTAAGAAAGTCTGAAGACAGTGAAAGCTGCTGGAGCAAAACCGATAAGGAAATAATGACGGAGTGCCCACTATGTGAGAGCCAAGCATTTCACACTGTGCACAGCACTGAGTAGGTCCTCAATAAGTAATAACTCAATGAATACAAGAGATTGCAAAGCATACAGATATATCTTGGCCTTGGGGTCCTTATAATCTAGGCTGAAGAGAAAGAGTTAACAGATAAGAAATATCTAAAGGTAGGGAGAGAATTTTGGCATGCCATTTGCATAAGCTGAAGAGTAAAGAAACAAGGAGACTCACCAGATGTCAGTGAGTAAAGTGAAAATCCATCCAATTCCGAAGTGAGAAGAGGTATTAAGGGACCTCTAGTCCCACCCCCACCCCCAACATTTTAGAATGAAGTCGGTGAGGTGTACAGAGGTCCAGGATGCAGTAGAGATCACCTGACAAATTAGTGGCAGAGCCTGCCCCGGTCCTCAGGTTGCACGCACCCAACCTCATCACCTGGCCATCTAAACCCTTTCTGATGCCAGGACGTGCTCTCCTTTATTGACTTCTGACTGAAAGTCATTGAGTGGTTACCTTGGAATAATAATCTCTTTAATTTGGTGACAGACGCTGCTGTTTACCTTACCAACACATCATTCACCATCATTCCCTTTCTCCTCTTTAGTGAAATTTTCGGTTTTGTTCAAGTATCCAAGTGCCAGGAGCTTTACCAGAACCTGGAACCCACGACAGCCTGTGAGATGAATCATGATTGGTTTAAGCCTGAGGCAGTCCTTACCAGTGATTGGTTTAGGAGTGGGCATGTGTTCCTATTCTGGCCAATCAGATGTGAGAGGAGGTTAGCCGTGGGTATTTCTAGGAAAGCTTTCCTTGTTCTTTATTTCACAAGTGGTGGAAGAAATAGCAGCATCTCTTCTTCTTTTTCTTTTTTTTTTTTCAAAACAATAATGCTAAAAATTTTATTGAAAGGTGTAAATATGCAATTAATATTTTGAAAAATACTCAATAATAATGACCATCATTTAACAGTAATCTAAAAGATTCACAAAAGCATAATGTGTATTAATAGTCCCAGGTTTTGTTGACTGCTAGAAACATCAACAGATCAGAAGTTTTCACTTACAGAACACCTTATGGATTGAATCTACTGCAAGCCTCATGGACTCAAACCATATCTAGATGTCCAGTATTAAAACTCTGATTTAGGGGAGGATATTGAGATGGTGGCATGGGAAGCAGTTTCCTCTTCCCTTCAGTTGTGAGAACTATAAAGTGAATACTGTGGGGTTTTCTACCAGCACGTACGTTAGAGCAAAATGGAGGTGGTTATTTGGGAAAATAATAAAGTAAGAGTTTGTACATCCTGAAATGGAAAAATTAGTGTCAAGTGACATTTATACTGACTACACAGAAGTAGCCAATAATCAGGGAAGCTGCTGGGCACCACATTAGAAAGGTGACATATGGAAATTATGTTTCTTCGCTTGACGGAATATGTACACATAGCACTTAAATTCATCATACTTTTCTTATGGTACAAGCAGCAGCTCTTCTGCCTTTAGATTTTGTTATGTCAAGATAAGATTCCTGGACCTGCCTCAGCCATCTTGTGACCGTGAAAGGAGACACCAACACACTGAGACAATGTGTGTGGAAAGATAGTAAGAACCTGTGTCTTCAATGATGTTGGTGGGTGCCAGAATTAATCAATCCAGAAACGTCTGATCTCTAATTTTTTGTTAAGTGAGGAAATAAGTGCCCCTGTTGTTCTAGCCACTTTAAACTGGGCTTTCTGATCATTGCAGCAGAAAGTATCTTAATTATTTTAAGAGTGGGAACCGATCTTCAGAATTTCCAATAATCCTGAAGAGGTTTATTTTGTTGTCCAACAACAACAACAAAGAGGGCTGTCTTTGGAATGACGGTTCTACAATTAAGCTTTTGCTGTGGCAAAGCCTCTCTGGTGGCATGATTGCACCACATACTATCTCCTAACACTCTTGTTTCCACACTATTATTTTTCATGTGGGATTTTAGACTGAGCCAAACCTTGTTTATACCATTAGGATTTAACATGCCTCATGACTGTTGGGTTTCTCCTATTTCTTACTGCCTGTTGCAGAAGGCTGGGGATACTTTGAAAATAATTTAGACATAGGAAGAGGAAACAAATTCTCAATATCAGTCTTAAGGGTACTAAAATCTATTTCCCACCAGATGGATGGGATTTCAGGGTCTGGTAACTTCGTGATGTATACATTTGAAATTTATAAAACGTTCCCTTTGTTTCATCTGTCTGAATGAGGGCAGTAATGATATTCCTTCATTGTATATAGTTATTAAGAGCCCTTTGCTTATGTTAAGGGGGCTTATGGAAGGTTTCAGCCAAACAGAAAACCACTTATTAGGACAAACAGAGCTTTTAAAAGAATACTATACTCTCATGAATAAACTAGTTTCTGATTGGCTAGAGTTGCACTTTAGCTTTTATCAGTAATTAAGGGCAAGCCATGGAGCAAACTCGTTAGTTGACACCAATTACAATTGGTAATGAGTCCAAGAAAAAAGTTATTTATTTCTAAACTTTTGAAGCATAATTGTTGTGTAAATCGGATAGCGTGCAAATCTTTTCCATACGTGTAGGTTGGTAATTGAGAAATAAAATGGTTACCAAATGTACCCTTTGTCCAGTTTTGTTCTGCAGTCGATCTCTCTCGGGACTCTTTAAAGTGTAAGGAAAAGGTGATGTCAACAGCAACGTACTCTGGGCAAACGGAGCCAGGATTAATTAATAGAGATGAAAGGGAAACACTAGGCCTTTCTTAACCATCGCCCTACAGTCCCCTCTGTTAGATACTTACTGCTCTGCAGATAACCGAACATAGCACTGAGGATGAGGACCGGGGCCCCGAGACTGCCTCGTATTTAAAAGCAAAACAAAACCGGAGAACAGAGAATGAGGTTTGTCTCCATCTCATTTCCAGCATGTAGTCTTTAAAATGAGTCACTCTCAAGAGCCTTTCCCTTTGAAGTTTAATATGTGGGGTTTTACATCAGTATAACATTTTTGAATGTGTTAAACAAATTAGTCTCTGGTTACAAAACTTTTGAGACATTTGCAAGTTGCCGTTTAACTAAATTTAATATGTGCCGGCAAAGTTGATGGTGCAGTTGTTCATTTAGAAGAATGCACAGTTGGAATGATTAATAAATAAACCAGCCTCCCATTGCTTCAACCTCTGTGTTCATTTGAAGGCAATCTACTTTAAAAAGACATTAATATTCTTAGAATTATTATTAGAATAATTGCTTTTACTCCTCTCAGAACACACATTTTTTCTCATTTCCCTTCAGCACAGACAGCTTTTCACTCAGATAGAAACTTCCCATTATTATTCCCCATCCCCCAAAAATGAAGAATAGGAATTATACACTTTTCACTAAGGAATAATTAATTTGTCTCAAGTATTAGAACAGAGAATTGTAGAGTGACTTTGAATGGTAGTCTCTGAGGAGTAGCATTGTTTGTTCTCTCCAGTCTTTAATGAGCTTTAGTAAATGGCCAGGAAAAATTACCTTCTTTCTGTAACATGAGAGAGGTGAAGAATGAAGGAAGCTATAGAATCCCTAAAAGGGAACACACACACACATGCACACACTACACACACCTCCTTCACAACGGTACTCGAGTCAGCGTGGAGGACACAGTTCTCCTTTTGACTTACTTGAGGACAAGAGATCTGGTTACTAAGTGCATTAAAACAGAAGCATGTCCCTAATTTGTATTGATTATTTTTATCACTACCATGGTTGAATCTGCTGGGGAAACCATCCATCCTGTAATTCCATGGGGTTGGATATTTGTTACACCCACCATGTTAAATTTCTTTTCTCTTTAATGACTGGAAGAGAATTAGAACCGGAGCTTTAACAGAAATTAGCTGTAAAGGACCTTCCTCTCCCCCACAGGTCACTAAACTCCATGAAAAGAGCCCCCAGATTGTAAAGCTCCTATCCTAAAGGAGACTCTCCCCAACCAAACGACTTTTATGAAGAGCTGAATCATTTTCCCCATGTTGCCATAGATTGCAGGGCTTGCGTAGGGAGCTGCTTTGCCTTGTCTTCAAGAAATGGGTCTCTTCCGTCCTAAAGTTTCTCAAGTCAAGGGGAGATACTGCACTCATTTAGAGGTGGCCTAGAAAGTGGACTGCCCAAAGCCAAAGAGAGTTAAGCTCTTTCTTTCTTCCATCCCCTCAACCTTGTGCTAGGGCTTCAGGGAATCATGAGGTAGCACCCCTCTTCCTTGCCTGAGTTCTGAACCAGCTGAGACATAACACAAAGGACAAGGCAGGAAGACGTCCAAGTATCACTCTCAGACTGATGAAGCTGGTATGTGCAAATGTGGCTTTTATCTGTGGGCAAGTAAACTAGTAAACAGCACGACTAACCTCACTTCCCACCGTGGGTCCAGCAGCTCCAGGCTCTGCAGCCAGGCCGAATGCAGGGCAGGGAGCAGGGCAGAGCCTGACCTGGGGGGCTTGCTCCCAAGAGCAAGTGGCAGGCATGTCAGAGCTCTCTTTCTCCTCTCAGGCGTCTAGCGTCCCTTTGCCCAGCATCCAGAGGTGGAGATGGGGCTCCGTCCAGCGCTGTCTTCACCTGCGCTCCCTGGATCGTGCTTGTCTTCCATTCTTCATCAATAGCTGCTGATCATAAGCTTTTTTCTAGCATGACTCTAACTCTCATGTTGACAAGATGTGTAAACTGGTTCCCACTAAAAGTGGCATACCTGATAGAAGCTTAATATATTATATACTGTCAATGAGGGGGAGAAAAACAACTATGGGTTTTGGAGTCAAACAAACCTGTGTGAATTTCAGTTGAACTTTTTACTAATTTTGCATCCTTGGGCAATTCCCTTAACCTCTTTGCCCTTCAGGGTCCTCCTGTATAAAATGGGGGGGCATGCCATTGCTGGTGGAGACTCTGCAGGTCACCGTGTTAGCACAAGGCCTAACCTTCAGTAAATGTGCCCGTCTTTCTGTTTATATTCAGATGTAAGGAGGTGATAAAACAGCATCAATAGTTTCCAATTACATTATGCTTAGGGTTTACGAATGCTTTATTATAAATATTACAATGAAGCTTGCATGATTCTAATAAAACCTCTCCTAAGGCAGGAATTATCTCTGTTTTGCAGGTGAGGAAACTGAAACTCAGAGGATAGCAAGGACTTGCTCAAGGTCATTTAGCTGGAAATTGATAGAATTCAGATGTGAATGTGAGCTCTCTCTCCAAATCCTACTTTCTACTCATCTGCTTAGTTATTAATAGTAGATTTTCTAGCACTGAAAAACCAGAGACAGTATCCCTTAAATCAGAGGAGGCAAACTGACTACCCAGGGACTTAATCCAGCTACCAGGATTTTGTTTAGCTGACAGTTTCTTAAAAATTTGAATTTTCTGCTAACATTTAAAAATGGAGTTATTACTTGTAAATATTTGGATTTAGAGCTTCTCTTAAAAACCACGAGGCCTGGAACCTACATGCCTGTGTGGCTCCCCCCCCCCTACTGATTCTGCGACCTTAAAGAAGTGACTTTTTTGCTCTCCTTTGTGTGTAAAATGAGGGTAGTGACAGTACCTACCTCAGAGGGGGGTGGAGAATTAAATAAGATATTCAAGATGTTTAGAACAGTCCCTGGCATACAGGTAGGTCCCAACCAACTTTAGGGTTGATTTTCCTTCTATTTCCTACTGTCTACCAACAAAATGGAGGCTGGGGATTTTCCTGGAGACCTGCAGACTGTTCTTATATTTGAAGGAGTACAAGATGGAAGTGTTGTTTTAGTCTGACACACAAAGCCAAAGTTGGTTCTTACGCAGAAGGTACAGCTTAACCCAGCATTAATGCCTGAGCTGTTCCAGCTGAGGTTCTGAAGCAAAGATTTGTCACGTCTCACATTTATGATATTTAAAGCAAACAAGGGGAAAACCTAACTCTTGAGCTGGGCTTTTAGAATAGAGGAGAGGAGAGGAGAGAAAAAAAGAGAAAAGGAAAGGAACAGAAAGGCAGAGAAGGTTGCTCTGACTATCAGGAAAGGTGACTTATGCTGTCAGAACACTTTAGATGCGCCAGTGCCCCCTGGTAGCAACTTGTATTTTGCTTTGTTTTGTTTTCAAAAACTTCAAAGTTTCTCCAGGCTTCATCTTCAATTAGAACAAATGTCAGTAACATGCTTGAAGGAAATTTGTTTAGAGATGTGTACATGGTTGAAAATTACACATTACACATGCCCCGTGCGTGATTTTCCACTAAATTTTTAACGATGAGCGGAGGTACACGGTTCCAGATAGACGAGTGCATCTGAATGTATATATCTGGTGCTTTGCACACTGACATAAACACAGCTGCTTTTATACATTTGAGAACATTTGTGTTTATTTGAATGTGTGATGGGGAGGTCATCAAAATGAATGCACTCATTGTGTTTATTTGAATCTCACATCGCTCATAAGAATACATGCCGTGTTTGAACATGCAGTCAAACACCAGCTTCTCTAAAAGGCAAATCAAACCCCAAAAGGCAATTCAGTGCAAAACCCCATTAATGCTGCATTAAAGTTGAAATTCCATTCACATGAAAGCCAGAGAATTTGGAGTTAAAGGTTTTCAGCAATCATAGTTCTACTAGCTGGAGAGAAGGATGCAGTCTCTTTCCATTACTTTATCACAGTACATATAATTTTTATTAAAGAGAGAGAGAGAAAGGAAGGAAGGAAGGAAGAAAGAAAGAAAGGAAGAAAGGAAGGAAAGAAGGAAAGAAAGAAAGAAAGAGAAGAAAAAAGAAAGAAGAAGAAAGAAAAGACCAAACTCTAGTACTAAAGTATCAGAAATGTTGCAGATCTCTAAGGAGCAATACGCTGTTATAACATCCGTCACATAAAGAGCACAGAAGGCTTGTTGCTTCTTATTTGGGGGAGGCTGCTGGCTGTGTGAGTGAAGTTAGAGACCTCTCTCAGTAGGACTTGGGGTTGAGGATTTGGGTGATGGTTATGGTGATGGTGATGATTTGAATGCATGCTTTAGTGTCTCTTCTTGTAGACACAAGGATGTTCTACTGCCATTAAAAAAAAAAAAAAGACGGGTGGGTATGGATGTGGTCCATGAGTAGAGGTACTTACACGTAAGCACGCTTGGCACGCTTGCTTTCGTCCTTAAACTGAGGCGATTGCCAAACACTGCAATTCATGACACAGTCTCCTGCACACAAGAGGAAGAGCAGCATTAACATTCAACCCTGACACTTTGAAGCAATGCAGCCTGCAACGTGTGCCCCGCTCTCAACTGTTGCTCTAGTTACAGGTAAAGCCCCCTTTGTCACGGCAGACTAGCTTTTTAAATCCTCCATCCGCCATATGCCACAATTTAGAGTATTCAGCTTGTCATAAACTGAGGCATCAGCCATCGGAATCTGCAGTTTTAGATTCACATGGTTCGCTACCTGTGGTTTTCTTTGGAAAAAATATGAAAAGCAAATAAATAAACAGAAGGGAGGAAAGGGGCACGCAGAACAGCAAGGTTAGGCTCCTCTGGAAATTAAATAGCAGATGCAGGCGACTGAACAACAACAAGAAAAAGCGTGTTTCTGTTTGGCTTATGAGAGCTGACAAGATTACAGCCGACGGTGGTTTGGCTGGGGAGTAGGAATTTTATTGTACGGTATTAATTAAAGCCGGAGGGAGTGGGATACCCAAAGCAGGAGGTGAGCCCATGTTTCCACAGAGCCACGGGACACTAGGGTTTGGCCACCAGGCAAGACTTCATATATGGGAAAAACTTTCAAAATAAAAGACATAAAAAAAAAATCTTTAAAGGCCCATGTTGTTGTCACAACAGAACATGCTTAGACTAACATAAGGTCTCCACTGGGTCCCCTTAGAACAGTTACAAAATTCCAAACTGCCTAACTTTTTAAATTAGATAAGATCAGATTGATTGAGACCAGAAGCAACACCTGTTCTTGTTTTCCATTGTCACTGACTGTAGCTGAGTCTTTGTTTTTCTATCAGGATGCATTTTTGTCTACCTGAAATATTATTACTGCATCACAGTTTGTTACTCCGTTACTTTGAACACTTTCTAAAAAATGTTTCAGAAATGACAAATGGAAAAGAGGAGTTGTGACTTAAATCAAGCAATTTTCTGAGTTTTATGTGGAAAACAAGCAAGACTATCTCAAACCTCCCCTTTGATGAGATCCCAAATATACAAAGGGATCAAACTCCATATAGACAAAAGGATTTTTTCCCTGACTTTGGAATAATATCTTGTTACACAAATGGCTCTTGACAGCTATCATAAGACCCTTCATTTACAATCTTCAGAACTAAGAAAGCTAGACTCTGCCATTTTAAACCTCAGTGTCTCCCAATCAGAAACATGTAAGTTTGCCTCTCGGAAAGAGACGTGGACCAAGGTAAGAGAAAATAGAACGCTTTTAAGTGAAAAGGGAAGTTAAAAAACAGTATATCTGATATGAGCTCATTTTCATTTTTAAGAATTTAGCATCTGTGTGTGTGTTTATCAGAAAGGACATAGACCATGGTGCTAATTGGGAATCCTTCTTTTCATTAACTATATTTAGTACTTTTCTATAATACATTTATAATAGGAAAAATATTTTTAAAATACTTTTCAATTGTGGAGATTTTCAAAGTCATTCAGTTCTACTTCTGAAAATCATTCACTCAAGGATACAGCTCACTAATCCTGAAGGTTCTTGAACAGCATATAAGATAAATCTCTGTGAGATCTGTTCCATTTTAATTCCTATTTCACAGACAGGACAAACGAGATGCCCAGTGGGGACCCCCTCGGGGTCTCATGATAGTAAACGAAGGAGGTCATACGTAAACTAGGTCCTCTGTCTGCAGATATCATGTCCTCTCCTCTATTTAGAGCAGGACAGACATAACATTCCTATCGTTTGTCAAAGTTGCCCTCATCTTTCCAACAGCCCAGCAAGGAAGAAATTACTATTAACCTCCATGTTAAACACGAGGAAACAGAGGCTCAGAAAGAGAAGGATTTGACAGAGGTCTTGTGGCTGGAATGTGGCCAAGCTGGACTTGTCTAGAGCTCTGATTCTGGGCCTAGAGTTCACCCTTCTGCCTAAGTGAGGTGGCACATGCAAGATACCCAGGACATCTCCCACTTGGCCACTGACTGGAGGATCAAGACAGCGTGGGATTAGCCCCTACCCCACACCCATACCCTTGAGCGAGAATGCCTAAATGGGAATTCTGGCTTCACTACTTACTAACTGGGTGAACTTGGGCAAGCAATTTATACTTTCTTGGCCTCAGTTTCTGCATTTGTAAAATAGGAAGAATGATAGGGTTCTTTTGTTGTTGTTGTATGCGGGCCTCTCACTGTTGTGGCCTCTTCCGTGGCGGAGCACAGGCTCCGGACGCACAGGCTCAGCGGCCATGGCTCACGGGCCCAGCCGCTCCGCGGCATGTAGGATCTTCCCGGACCGGGGCACGAACCCGTGTCCCCTGCATCGGCAGGAAGACTCTCAACCACTGCGCCACCAGGGAAGCCCAATAGGGTTCTTTTATGATCCAGGGTTCTTTCGAGGATTAAATGGGTTAATGTACATTAAACAATTAAAACAGTTCCTGACCCCTGGTAAATATTGCATGACTTGACTATTACAAGAGGGCAATCTGTGTCACTCACCTTAAATAAAAAGAATTTGTTAATTAATAAAAATAAAAACATGTTATTAAATTATTGCTTTATACTGTGGTCAATTGAAGGCTCTGGGAGTGCGGCTGACTCTCCGTTAAACAGAGAGAACAACTAAGTTATTAAACAAGTGTTAAAGAAAAACAGCATCAGTGGAGACAGTCTGCTGAGTTAATTAGAAGGATTGAAAGAGAATTTTAAAGGGAATAATTTTCTCACTAAATGAAGCAATCTACCTTGATGCCTGTGTCTAGGAACCACCCCAAATCACCTTACATATACTGTCCCATCCTTAGGACATACTGATAAACTGTCTTGGCTAATATAGAAGCTGGACTAACAGGACAATGTGTGGCTTGTCCAAGGACGGGGTACAAAGTTGATTAGCCAGATAGGATACTGGGTCTCATTCTTCTGGTTACAAGGGGTTAAATCTTGTGCTTGTAAAATCCTGTGCTCCCCAGCAGTGCGGCAACCCCCCTCTTCCTCTCCTTCTCCCTCTCCTTAAATGCTCTCTCTGCTCCCCACGGGGCTTCCAGACTCAGGGCTAATGCCCAGGACAAGGTGAGCCAGCTTCCTGCCCTGCACTGAGAACAAGCTCACTTTGTCTCTCTGCCCCGCCCCCGGTTTTGCCCCCTGTGTGGTGGATCAGCCTTCGTAGCATCCAAACAGTAAGCTCCCAAGCAGGAATCTGGGCGCTGAAGGAGGAAGGGGCAGACCCCAAGCCCACTGCAGTCTGAGGGCAGGTTGCAGGGACCAGCCTTCCATGTGGTCCAGGACAGCATTCCAGATTTCTCAGACTGGGGTTAGAGGCCATAGTACTGGCTCCTAATAAAATATAAGTTCCCATTCCATTTCCTCCTCTCCTCGATTCTCCCTCTCTCCTTGGAATGAGGCTGAGTGGCCAACCAGGAAGAATTCCTGGGTCCCTGAGTTTAATATCATGTAATACTATCCCACTCACACCCGAGCTTTAAACCAGGACCTACTGGCGCTTTCTGGGACTTTCTGGAGGCAATGGGTAGCCCAAAGACTTGTCTCTGACAATGGGCACACCAGGCTGGCTGGCAGGATGCTGTAGGAGACCCTTACGGCAGGCCATGATCTGCGGGGTGGCTGCATTCCAGAGTGTGAGTTTGGTGGAAGGATTCCTGAGGAGGCATTTGTGGTGCATTTTCTGCTTTTGCTACCCATTCTGTGACTCAGCTGGGAAGGCAATGAAAGCTAGGGCAGAGCACAGTCTGGAGGAAGAACCCTGGGCCTAGCCACATGCCTGGCTGGTGCCCGTCAGCATCAGAGTTGCCTCTTTGAATGTCTCTGTCAGCAATGAGAAACCAGTTCAGTTTTTTGTTTGTTTACGTTTACAGAATTTTCTTTTCTATTCAAAATGAAAATAGCTTTATTGAGTTCCATGGATATGACAGCCTTACAATCTAGATTACGTACTAAGAATGTCGATAAAAGTATTGGCACTGCTTTTGGTGCACGCATCTGGGTATGTTTGAGAATGATGTCTCTCTGTTGATTTAAAACATGTTCATACCTTCCCATTTTCCTTGGGGTGAGCCCTGAGCCCACGTCCTGCCTGCCTCTTCCCTGGATCACCGCCAGGGCTGAAGCCAGGATTGGTTCATTCTCCGTGGAACAGCATCCAGGGGACCCTCTCCATTGCCTGGTGTGTGCGGGGCCGGGTCCTTCATCTTAGGCCTCCTCTGCCAAGGTTGACCATCCCCCTCGGCTTGGCTGGGCAGGCAAGGGAGTCTACAACCTGAAGAGCCCCAGCTGCAACCAGTTTTCTAGAAGAATGCATAGCCAGGGTGACAGGGGGCTCTTCTACCACACCTGTCACCGGTGACTCTGGAAAGCCCACTCTCTGTGTTTTCCCTTCAAGTCTCTTTTCTCCACCAGGGTGGAATTTAGGCCCAGACACTGGAAAGGCAAGAAGGATGGAGCTGCTTGAGAGGTGCCTTTACACCCCAGGGACTCAGCTGGCTGTTCACACTCAGTGCTGTCCCCCTGCCTGTCCTATTTCACTCCCAGGCCAACAGAGAGATGAAGACAAGAGCTGCCATCTGACAGATTGCCCACATTTGCCCTAGAAACCTCTCTCCAAGATAAGACACAGAGCACCTCAAAACCCTCACTCCCTGGAAATACAACCCAGTCACTGCCCCCAGCTTACCATCCAGGTACTATTATAAAACACCAGGCAGATCCTGGCCCAAAGTCTGTCTCCCCTCGACCTTTTTGTTTTCCAACTTGTGGACTCAGGTACCACGAGAAACTGCATCTCTGAAAGTTCGAAAATCTAGTTTGCGCTCCTCTTGTTAAATGATGGTAACTTATAACCACTGAATCGGAACCCATTAATGGGGCGGCATTAAGGAGTCGCTGCCACATTTGAAATCCATTTCTAGGGAGAGTCTGAGTGCCATCAGGGACTTTCTCGTGGGGTCATTGAAGTCACTACCTTTAGAAAACAAAGTCTTCTATACAACACCTCAAGGTCTCTGCCTGCTTTCTTTTAGGTATTTAACAGAGGATTATATAAGCTCCAATAACTCAATTAATTAAGAGTAAAATGAAGACGGTGATTCATATTTCTTCGGTCAGTGAAAATTTTAACATTCTCCTAACCCTTTTCAGTCTCTTTGTGAATGCTAATAGAAAAATCCTTTGAAAATGGTATTTTGTTAGCAGGGGATATGCCGGCCACTCTGCAGTATCTTCCCACAGATCACTGCTCACATCATTCAGATGTTGAAAATTTTAAATGAAATCAATACCAGCCTATTCACGTCAACAGCACTCTCCCCGGCCATGTAAAAATATATAGAGAAATTGCAACCCAAGTGACTTACCCAGCGCTCTTTTCATTACAGGTCGTCTATTAAATTATTTCTACAATATTGTATCCGTCACAGAATGTTACACAATATTCATGCCCATTACTTCAGCTACACAGAATCCCCGGGAAATAAATGAGGGTGGGCAGGAGAGCTTAAGAGAGCTACTAAAATGTGAAGGCATTTACAATAAGTCCAGTCAAAATTGCCCCCAATGTGATGCTTTTATTATCACTTAAGAAACAGCAACGTCTTCGTCCTTGTGGTTCCATACTCTAGAAAGGAGTATTCCCAGAGAGGTTTCTCGTGACAGTTGACGATGCAGATTTAGAGGAGTTTTGGACATGGAGCTTGAGGGTCAAGGTTGCCTCTTTTGTCGTGGACCAAGTGGACGGGCCCGCCTTCGGGGAAACTGGCCGTGTCACTGTTTCTCTGGATTCAGGAACGGCAGCGGCATTGAGAAGCAGAGTTCATTCCCAGTCAAGTCCTCGGTCTTCACTGACAACACCCCCAGGAAATCCTGAGGTTCCTATTGCCCCCTGGTGCCGAGCAGAGAAAACCAGCAGACTGTGCTGAGCCTCGGCCCTGGAATCAGCATCCAGCCAAGATGCATCACGATAGGAGGATAGGAGGATGAACGGATGGAATCAATCATTTCAATCACCGCCTGTCCCTGATAGGAACCAGGGAGGGCAGAGAAGCAGGGCGGGAGGGGACATCTGCAAGTCCAGAGCAGCGGGGCAGGAGCTAAACCCAGCCTGGGCAGAAAACAAGCAAAACCTCACATAAGGAAATGCGGGTCAGAAAGAGGGAAAATGCACTAAGTTCTCTAAATGTCTAGAAATTGTCCTCATCTGAGAGAGTCAACTGCAAACAATCTGCCATCCCAGGGTCTCCTCGTCCTGTGGATCATGGACTTGTCAGCCTTTTGGTCTGAGGATGCTGATGGCTGTGGGCTGCGTGATGCCCTGCCCTTCCTCACAGAGCATGCTGCTCCCTGGGCCTCTGGCTCTAAGGCACGAGGCACTGGTTGGAAGCCCAACTCTGGTACCTCCTCAGCTGTGCGGACACAGCTATATGGGAGGTCAAGCCACAGGATCTCTTTAGGTCTATTTCCTCCCCTTTCAGAGACAGGGCCGAATCAGACACCGCTTTGGATAGGATCCTCCCAGAACTAACCTTGGAGAGTTCATCGGGCCAGAGTCAGGGCCTGCTTGCTCCTGATCCCTGCCCCTCTGATTGGTCTGGTACTTTTCATAGCGAAACCCAGACACAGATGTTGAGAGTAGCGGGGGCTGCCTCCCTTCGTAAGACTGGCTGTGTTGGGCTTCCCTGGTGGCGCAGTGGTTGAGGGTCCGCCTGCCGATACAGGGGACGCGGGTTCGTGCCCCAGTCCGGGAAGATCCCACATGCCGCGGAGTGGCGGGGCCCGTGAGCCATGGCCGCTGAGCCTGCACGTCCGGAACCTGTGCTCCGCAACGTAAGAGGCCACAAGAGTGAGAGGCCCGCATACCGCAAAAAAAAAAAAAAAAAGACTGGCTGTGTTTATTGAGTGCTTACCCTCCTGAATCTCCTTTAGTCCTCCTAGGAACCACATGGGGCTTACTATTTATGTCCCCATTTATAGACGAGGAAGGGGAGGTACGGAGGAGTTAAGGACCTGCGCAGGTCACCGAGCTAGTCCCCAGCAGAGCCAGATGGAAATCTGGGCCTGAGTGTCCCCAAATCAGAGCTTTTAGCAGCCGGAGTACACTGCCTCTCTCCCTCTCTGCCCTTTAATGGAAGCAATACAAGGATTGAGTGTCTTCTTTTGCAGGGTAGCCTTCAACTACTAGCCGAAAATCCAGCAGGGGTCTTCCCCATGTTTTCTCCAGGTGCAATCAAGAAGCAGAGGGCTCCCAGGGACACCCCTCCTCACTACCCATCTTACTCTTATGCCACATCTAGGACCCTTGGCTTCACCCAAGTCATCCATGTCCTAGCCTTCGTGGCTAACACAATCATCTCCCCACATTCTACCCACATCTACACCCCAGTCAAAAGATGCTACTTCCAGGTCCCAATCCTCCTGGGCCTTGCTCTCTGCTATGAGGCTGCCATACAAGGCACGCCAAGGGATGCTAGGATAACGTATAGAGCCTTGGACAGTGTGCCCTGTGCCTCCATCAATTTAGAACATTTTAGAAGACAATGGTCTTAATCTAAAATGGTAAGTCAGTGTAGTTGCTAAGGGGGAGGGTAGGATTGGGAGTTTGGGATTATCAGATGCAAACTATTATATATAGGATGGCTAAACAACAAGGTCTTTCATACTGTATAGCACAGGGAACTATATTCAATATCCTGTGATAAACCATATGAAAAAGAATATGAAAAATAATATATATATATAACTGAGTCACTTTGCTGTAGAGCAGAAGTTAACACAACATTGTAAATCAACTATACTTCAATAACATTTTTTTAAAATTTCACTCAAAAAAAAATTGTAAGTCAGAATTTCCGCACCTCAGGGAAGGTCATTTGAAGGAGACTTGGGGAAGAAGCAGGTCTGGCACATCCAGCACCCCAGTCAATGACAGAGGGCTACCCCAATCACCTACAGGACTCGTATGGCCCAGCCTGGGTACTCCAGGGCACCCTGCAGCAATGGAAACACGCGGACGGAGGAAACCCTCCATCAGGAAAGCTGTTGGTGGTTTGAGAAGTGGAGGGTAGAGCGTAAGAACAGATGAAGCAGGAGGTGGCCTGACTCGTTTCTAATCGCCATGGTGGGAGTGACCCCCAGCTTTCCTGAGAGAGACACTTGGCATATGTAGTGTGTAGTTAATGGAGCCCATGGTTCTGTCACACTGTTTTTCAATTCAATTCACCAAAATTTTTGAAAGGATTTGTATGTACAAGGTCCCAGTGTTGAATCTGGAGACATGGAGATGAATAAGACACAGTCTCTGACCCTGAGAACCTCGAAGTCTAGTGGGAAAGTCAGACACACACAGAAGTAGCCGCAATACCAAGCAAGCAATGATTAACGCTAAATAGAGGTAGAGACACAGAGGGCTGAGGGGCTCAGAGGTCAGCTGTTTATACTGCCCACGCAAAGGAATTTGCAGATGAAGGGACCTGAGCTGGGCCTTGGGAATAAGAAATGCAAAAGCCTTGCCCCTCTTTGAACACTTAATACATACCCAGGTTTTGACAGGCATCGCCCAGAAAGTCACCAGAGCACTGTGGAGGGGGACTGACCCCCTTTTACACAGGAGGAAGCTGAGCCTTACGAGGTGTGAGCAGCTCAGCCAAGGGATAGCCCGGGCAGCAGCCAAACCCAAGCCTGTGTGCCTCAGAGCGGAGATAGCCCTAAAGGCCAAGAGAACAGGGGTGTCCAAGGCCTGGGGCTGGAAAGTGCACGGTGGGTTTGGAGAGGGGAAGGGGAGCAGGTTTGCTAGGGCTGAGGTCTCCTGGGAGGGGCTTGGGATGGGTCAGGGAGGTGGGAGACATGGAGAGGGTGAGACAGTGTCACCTGGGGGCAAGAGCGGGTCTCTGCAGCCCCCTGTTTGGGCTTATGTCCCAGTTCTACTGCTTACCAGCTATGGAACCTCAAGTAAGTAGCTTAGCCTTTCTGTGCCTCAGTTTCCTCATCTATAAAAGGGGGATAATGGCACCCCTCATAGAGTTGTTTGAGAAAAAGGAGCTGACACATGTGATAGGACAGTGCTGGGGTCATAGTGAATGCTATATGCGCTGCTGCTTCTTCTTCTTGTTCCTCCTCTTCTCCTTCTCCTTCTTCTTGACAGAGGCAGCGTAGACCCTGGCTTAGAGCATACGTTTTGGATCCAGGTGGCCTGATTCAAGCCCTGGCTCTGCCACTCAGTGGCTGTGTAACCTTGGTCAATTTATATCACATTCCTGTGCCTCAGTTTGCTCATCTATAAAATAGGGCCAACAGCGCCTGTCTCACGGGGTTGTCACAAGGCCTCAAGGAGATAGTTTGCCGAAACAGGAAGTCTGGCTCCACATACAAAGTTATTTCCTAAGTCATATTCTCACTCTCCTCTGTTGCTGGTTATAGGCTAAAAAGCTTCTTTGCAATCAGTTGTGCAAGTGTCCTCCTGGGAAATCCAATAAAAAGTTCGGCAAAAGAACTATAAATTCTTAATTGTAGGGGGTTAATAGGGGTTTATTACAGTAAATTCATCTCACATGATTTAATATGTCAAAACTACAGTTTGGGGCTTCGCTGGTGGTGCAGTGGTTGAGAGTCTGCCTGCCGATGCAGGGGACGCGGGTTCATGCCCCCGTCCGGGAAGATCCCACATGCCGCGGAACGGCTGGGCCCGTGGGCCATGGCCGCTGAGCTTGAGCGTCCGGAGCCTGTGCTCCGCGACGGGAGAGACCACAGCAGTGAGAGGCCCACGTACCGCAAAAAACAAAACAAAACAAACAAACAAAAAAAGACTACAGTTTGTAATTAAAAATCTAAGGAATCATGCACGCTGAGGCTTATAACACGCAAATTTTAATCTGAGACAACTAACTCAGGAAACCATAAAAGACAAAGCAATGTATATAAATCACGGCTTGGGAGGGGGCAAGGTGTCAGGAGACAGGTAGATCTACTTGGGGATTTCGATCAGGCCCTTCAGTATAGGTTCTCAAGCCCTTGACATTTGAACTGTTCAACCAGCTCCAAATGGAAAACAAGCACACAAACTAGGGGCCCCGCCAGTGTTTACCCCCTGCCTCAGTTTTCAGTGCCCAGCTTCCTGCCTTCCCACAGGCACTTAAGCAAAGTCTTCAAGACAGAAGCTCACCCTCCATGCTTTCATTTGAACCTGCAGATCTGGCATTAATCTGCATTAGAGCTATGGAACCTTTTTGCTTAAGTGGTAAGGAAAAACTGTGGTGAAGGTCTGGAAGTTTCTCAAGGTAACAGCATATTTCAGTCAGAGGACAGCATTGCGTAGCAGTTAGGTAGACAGACCTGGGTGAAGGCTGACCCACTGCTCAGTGGGACCTGGGGCAGATGCCCTCAGCTCTCAGCTAGCGTGCGAAACTTTCTTCTTTTGTAAAATGAAAGCAATAATAGTCTCTACCTCTTACGGTTATTTTGAGGACTATATAACACTGTAAAGCACCATGCCTAGCGCACAGTAAGCACTTAATATTTATTATTAACACTTTACTTAGGCAAAAGAGTCAAGAAGAAGGGGGGATGGAGAAGGGGAAACCGTAAAACCTGCATCACTCTTTGCCTTGTCCAGAATCACAGAGATGTTTCCTTTTCTGAAAAAGAGATGCCTTCCTGAGTTAGAAACAATAATTATAAATTTCAACAAGTTATCTAATAAGTTTTACTCTTTGGCAAGAAGGTTGAAATTTCACTTAATGTGGTGCCTGACATTTCTCCTCAAAGGAAAGTAAAATTGAAAAAGTTGGTGCCGAAGTTATTTTTGGAAAGAGAAACCAAACAAGAGGTTAATTGATTTGAAAGCTTTGGTTGTAAAATGCCTACAAGTTGAATTTCTGTTTGTTTTCATTTTAAGTCACATTTAGAAGCAGATATTTATGTGTGTACGTGTATATACATTTTATACATATTTACATATCTGGTTTGATGTCATAGAGTTTACAGTTCTTTGTCCCCATGTGAACAAGAAGAGAACCCCCTCACACTATAATTGCCTTGGGGTCTAGGGCATGAAGCCTCCATGCAGCCCTGAGACAGCCTCCTCTACCGGTGGAGGGGGCACTGAGGGTAAATAGGTCTCCACTTGTTTGACATGGCTTCCAGCTGGAGCATTGCTGCCCCTCCTTCCCACCCCACCCCATCCCTGCTCCCCACTTCCTTCTGGTCCCCAGAGGGAGAGGTTGAAACCAGCCCAGCTCACAGTGGCCTTCCATTCACTGCTCTCATTTCCTGAGCTGGGATCCTGTGTGCCCGCAGGAGGGCGGTAGTGCTGCTGCCTCTGTGTCTTGTCCTAGGGAAGGTGTGTCTAGGTGTGTCCTTGCCTTCCGCTCTGGTTCCTGAATTGTGAGAAGCAGATCGTCCAGTTCATGGTGGGGAAGAGAGCTCTCCTCTGTGTTGCCAGCAACACATGTTGTAACAGTTAGTATCTTCCACTTCAAATCCAAACAGATGGACTGGGGTTTTTTTTTTGTTTTTAACCTCCTGGGCAATCTGCAAGTGGTTACGTGAGACTGGCCAAATGGGCTCCAATCATGGCTTCAGTTTTGGGGTCTCTCGATCAGGACTTAAGGAAATCAGATTCACTAATAAGCCAGGAGACTCAGAATGCTAAAACTTAGAAGAAAAAAAAAAAAGAAGAGTTTAAGGCTGAATGGGCTTCCTGCAGCAGTGTCCTTGCTAAATAAATGCTAGCATTTGCTTTTTTTCATGAAGGGTGGGAAAATGTTTTCAAGAAAAAAGTGAGAACAGAGTCCTTGTCATTAGACCCATCGGTGAGGAAGTCTGTGTGCAGTGAATGCTTCTATTTAAAATTCAGGCCTGAGCACCACACAGGTGTTTCTCCCAGAGCTGACAGTCTCTGGCAGTTCCACCTTCCACCCCTCCCCTGCCTCCACCCAGAAACATGCTCCCCTCCTGGCCTTGAACACTGTCTTGGGCTTGGGTTGGAATCTGGCTACTCTTTGGCATTGCCATAATTATGCTGGTCAGGGCCTGTGTTCTTGACAAAGAACACATTCCTCTGACTCAACCTGAGTAATCCTTAATGAGTTCTTGTATCTTGTGATAAATTTCATAATTATTCAGCCCCTACCACTAACACCGAAATTCATCAGTCAAAGCAAATTAGCTGAGATTCATTAGAATAAGACATCTAGTAGGCACATGTACTTTATTAGCCTCTTACACCAATAGTTTTAATTAGGTACATATTTCACAGCTCTCGAGCTACTCCAGTGAAGGGCTGCCTTTATCTCTTTTATTTACAGTAACAAGCTATCAAACAAACACCACCATAATTAAACTTGAATATAAAAAGACTTGTTTTATTAATGGCAGCCTATTCGAGCCTTGGATTTCTAAAACCTGCACTAGACAGATATTTTTATTAATTAAATAAATGCTATTCAATTAAACTGAAAAGATGTGGTGGTGCATATGAGGGGGCCGTGAGCTTGAGTCAAGAGTGAGATTCTCTTCTTCCTTCCTTGCTGATGGTTTCCTCTAGCTCACCTTCAGCAGGGGAGAAAACAACTCTTCATCAGATATTTTAGCGAGGAGAAAAGTGATTAAAATCCAGAACATTTTTAAATTATTAATGAGGAATTTAAATGATGTTATAAAAAAGGGAAATACAGGAGACAATGTTACACATTCATAGAATTTGGGCTCATGCATAATAAACAGTCGAAAACACTTTACTTATAATGCGACCCAAGTTAAAGAGGCAATAAGCCATGCCACACGCTTTTATACGCGGGTGTCAATAAATGACAAATGGCGCCATCTGCTGGTCTTCCAGTTAAACACTTTAAGAGCCAGTTGTCAGAGCCATCAGTTCTGAAGTTGTCAGAAAAATAAAAGGAATGATAAAACTCTGTGCCTACCGATACTTCCATATGGGTGGGCAAAGTTTGAGCTTAACTCTAAAAGTTTCATCCAGAGGCTACAGGCAAGACAAGGAGGAGAGATTGCTAACCTTTCTGGTCTCTTAAGAGCCAGTGTGAGTTGAGATTTTTCTGAGGTATACACAGAAGAATCACAGCCAGACCCTCAAAAGGCAACAGGGCATTAAAAAAAAAAAAAAAAACTGCGAAGTGCACCCTGAGTTGAGGGACTAATAACGCCTGCTGCCTGGGAACCCTGAGTTACTGGATTACTATACTGGGGAGAAGCACAGAATTCTGGGAAGGGACCACTGAGCTCTCTGGTTGATGCCATGATACCATCTCCATCCCTCCTCAAGTCCTTCTTTGGAATATTTGTTTCTTTGTTTCCATTTCCACCTCCCTGTTAATTGTTTGTGTCTCTGTGCATGGATATGAAATTCCTCACCCTTCAGACCTCCCAGGGGCTGGTGTGAAACCAAATAAAAAAACATTTTAATATAAATGAGCTGGATCGATCAACTAAACCAGTTTCTACAAATCACTTTACAAAAATATACGTGCAACAACCTTTGAATAACATCTTTTGAAATTCAAATCCTCAAAAAGAGAAAAACTAACCATGATCCCAGTTTCTGCAAAGAGCCTCCCTCTCTTTAAGCTTGACCAACTAAATCAGTCCTTCGGAGGCTATCAATACTTGCAAATTGAAACTCTACATTTCCAGACACCACAGTCACCGGTACCTTTATCTCTGGCCACATTTGGAGTAAAACATGAAATTAGGTCATTTTTAAGATTCCTTTATTATTGTTATAATATTGCTCATAAGTAACAGATAGCGGAGAAAATAATTTACATTTTTATAGGATATCATTTAAGAGGTTATTGTGAATAAAAATGTTATTTAAAAAATTTGAGTAACTTTGTATTGCTTCTGCCCTTTTTGTGTGGTAGGACTCAGAAAGTTGCTTCCAATGGGACTGTGGTAAGAAGAGGTTACCCCAGCTACAGCTTGCCAGTTTATAAGGTAGCTTACACATAGTGTAGAGTGATTGTGTGGGTGTAGGTATGGCTGTGAATGCATTTCCTCAAGTCCATCTTCTTTGGGGCTTAAATCTCCTGTGAAAATAGCAAACAGCCTGGAAAATCTTCCTGCTAGGGAGAATCAGCTAACCCTGAAATATTCCTTACTGTGAGTGAACAGTTCATTTTAATTCCATGAGTTCCTTGCCAGGGTTCTGCCTTCCTGCGTGGCCCTCTTCCTTGTGTAGGGGTCCATATCGATCGCCACCTGTAGCTTTCTGTTTTGCGGCCTTGGCCTTGGCCCTGGCCCTCGGGTCTCTGCTTTTCTCAGCTCACCCTTTGGAGTCACAGATCTTTCACAGCCCTGGGGGTTCTGAAGAGCCAGCGTCTCCTATCTTCAATCAGCAAGATCCCTACACCCCTTTTCTCTCTTTCTTGTGCCCCTCACTGCTTACTGACCCCATAGACCACCCTTAATTTTAATTCTTACGTGAGCAAGAGGGTGACTTCAGATCCACCTCTGCTCAGGCACTTCCAGGCGGCCCTGCCTCATCTCAGACTGGAGGAAACAGACAGCAGTGAGGGCGGTCAGCAATGGCAGTGAAATGGAGAAAAAGGAAAAGAGAAAAAGAGGCTGATGTGCATTGACACTTAGGAGCCGGGCTCCACATTCAGTGCTTTATCACTGTCTCCTTGAGGCCTCACAACAGTCCTGTATAAGTGGGATGATATCTGTGGGTTATAGATTTGGAGACTGAGGCTCAGAGAGGTTGGGACCCTTGCCCATCATCACACCATCACTGCGGTGGGATCTGATTTCAAAGCCCTCGCTCTTTTCACGGCACCGCGTGGCCTCCTCAAAGCAAGACCCAGCAGCAAGGGCTGCCTCCAACAAAGAACCTGCTCAGGGGTCCAGGAGACCCCTGTCTAACCTCACCTGCCTGGTCCCTCCACTGCCTTTGGCGAAACCCTTCCTCCTGTGATGCTTTCCCTGCCTCCGATCTCTCTGCCTACACTACCTCTAGCTCTTCCCTCAAATGGTCCTTGAACATGCAAGTCCCAGAATTCCAACCTCAGTCTCTGCTCCTCTGCCACACACCCCCTCCCTGAGTCACCCCGTCCACCTTCAAGGCTCCAAAAGCCAGACAGCACCTCCCAGACCCCCAGCTCGAGCTCTCATCCTTCACCTGATCTTCTCATTCATTTGCTCAAATCCCCACTAAGCCTCTCTGTATGGACATCCCACACACACCTCAAACTCAATGCGTTCAGAATAGTTCATTTTTCCACCAAACTACATCTGCCTTCGTATTGCTCATCTCAGTCAAGGGCATCTCTGTCCACAGTCCTCTAGGCCTTGAAACTTGAGGTTATCCTGCTGTTTCTTGAGCCCCCAGCACAATCAGTCACACAGTTCTAATCGCGCCACCTCCTAAATAGGCTTAGATGCCATGTCTTTCTCTCTGCCCCCTCCTGGCACTCTTCCACTTCCTACAGTATGTAGCCATCTATTTCTGTCTATTGTAATGATTTCCTAACTACATCTCTGTCTCCAGATTTGCCTTCTCAAATCTTCCCCTCAGAGTCATCAAAGAAATGTTTATAAAATGCAGATCTTTCTGTATCAGTCTATATTTTGCGAGACTCTCTTGATCACTGGTGTCAGAAATTCACTCCACACAGACTTATGCAGAAGAGGGAATGCATTGGTTCTTATAACTTGGGAAGTGGACCCAGGTGCTCAGAGGTAAAGCTGAACTCTGTGTTGAAGTTGGTTCATTTCTAGGAAGGCTCACCTCGTGGTGACAAGATGGCCCCTAGCAGCTCCAGGTGTACGTTATAGAAACTTAGCAACCTCAGCAGAGAGAACCTTGTTCCCAAGAATTCCATTATAATCCTGGATTGATTCCAATGTGGTCCGTTTTGGGTCACGTGTTAACCTCTGAGCCAATCACTGTGACCTGGAGGATGAAATACTGCTTGCTCATGGGCACATCACAGGCCTAACACCGCTGTACTTCACCTGACCCACGTGAACTAAGAGGTGGGAGCAAGATTCCCTAAGGGAAATCAAGGGCTCTTACCTGAAAAGGGGAAATGGATTCTAGGCATCCATAAACCTCCCCTTTAAAACCTTTCAACAGGGCTTCCCTGGTGGCACAGTGGTTGAGAGTCCGCCTGCCGATGCAGGGGACACGGGTTCGTGCCCCGGTCCGGGAAGATCCCACATGCCGCGGAGCGGCTGGGCCCGTGAGCCATGGCCGCTGAGCCTGCGCGTCCGGAGCTTGTGCTCCGCAACGGGAGAGGCCGCAACAGTGAGAGGCCCGCGTACCACAAAAATAAATCAATAAATAAATTAAAAAAAAAAATTTCATTAAAAAAAAAAAAAAAACCTTTCAACATTAGGATGGCTATTATCCCCCAAGCAGAAAACAACTTGTGTTGGCAAGGATATGGAGAAATTGGAACCCTTGTGCACTGTTGGAGGGAATATAAAATGGAGCCACTGCTATGGAAGACAGGATGTCTATTCCTCAAAAAATTAAGCGTATAATTACCATATGACCCGAAAATCCCACTTCTGGATATATACCCAAAAGAACTGAAAGCAGGGTCTCAGACAGGTATTTGTACACCCACATTCACTGCAGAATCGTTCACAAGAACCAAAGGGTGGAAGCAAACCAAATATGTTCATCGATGGATGAATGGATAAACTGTAGTGTACAATGGAATATCATTCAAACTTAAAAAGGAACAAAATTCTGTTACATGCTACAACGTGGATGAACCTTAAAAACTTTACTCTATGTGAAATAGCCAGACCTAAACTAAAATATTGTATAAATCCACTTAAATTAGATACGTGGAATAGTCAAATTCAGAGAGAAAGAAAGTAGAATAGTAGCTACCAAGGGCTGGAGTGAGGGGATTGGGGATTTATTATTTAACTGGTATAGTCTTAGTTTGGGGTCATGGAAAAGTTCTGCAGATGGAGAGTGGTGAGGGTTGAACAAAAATGTGATATTCTGTTTATTTGTTTTTTTTGTTTTTTTTTGTGGTACGCGGGCCTCTCACTGTTGTGGCCTCTCCCGCTGCGGAGCACAGGCTCCGGATGCACAGACTCAGCGGCCATGGCTCACGGGCCCAGCCGCTCTGCAGCATGTGGGATCCTCCCGGATCGGGGCACAAACCCGTGTTCCCTGCATCGGCAGGCAGACTCTCAACCACTGCGCCACCAGGGAAGCCCAAAAATGTGATATTCTTAATGCCACTGAACTGTACACTTATAAAGGGTTAAAATGGTGAATTTTATCTTATATATATTTTATCTCAGTAAGAAAAAAACTTTCAGCAGCTGCCCATTGCTTTCTGGATCAAGTCTGAGCTCCTAAGTAGGTCATAAAAGGTCCTTTGGGCCCAACCCCTGCCCACTTCTTCAACTTGTGCCATGCTCTCTACCTCACCCTAAAAGAACACTGTCACACAGAAATTTCTATAATAATAGAAATGTGCTATACCTGTGCTGTCCAATATGGTAGCCACCAGCTATATCTGGCCACTAGGCACTTGAAATGTGGCCAGTGTAACCAAGAGATTGAATTTTACATTTAATTTAATTTAGATTTAAATAGTCATGTGTTGGTGGTTACTCTACTGGACAGCACAGCTGTCAATGTCCTTTCTTCCCTTTCATTCTCAAACCCTGAGCTAAATATGGAAGCTTCCAGGAAGGTGGGATTGGAAGGACATCTGGGCACTTTGTATCATGGTAGCTCTTCTCACTCTGGTATTGTTTTATGCATTCATTCATTCTTTTTCACAGCTCCTTGCTAGGCACTGGAGATGCAAAGACAAATCCAGGTCTTGATATAGAGCTCACAATCAGTATCTCTTCCAGCAACCCTGACTACCCTATTCTGCCCATTAACAAGGTCATTTGCCCACCCCCACTGACCTCAGCCCTGACAATCCCTCACTGCCTGGCTTCATTCTTCCTCCCACCAGCTACTTTTTCTTCAACTCCTGATCTACAGCAAAAAAACACTCACCTTTGTCTCCCACTTCTGGAATATGGACAAATCCAGGAGGCTATGAAGGTCAGCCACTACACAGAAAGGGACTGTGTGTGGGAGAGAGGCCCCCGAACCAGGGCTGTCCTATGTGTGCCGTAGACATCTTTAGGCTATACCTCTCTATTAAAAATTGGTCATACACATCCCCAAAAGTCTCCTCTAAAAGAGAGGGTGCAGTCTCTTTGAGGATAAAGAAGAGAGGAAGGTTGGCCATCCATCTCAGGGCACAGTCACTGAGGGTGATGGTACCTGGCCTTTAGGATAGAAGATGAGAGTATTGGCTCTCAACTCTGGGGGCATCAGAATCACCTGGGATAACTTCCTAAAAATAAGGTTCTTGGGTCCTGCTCAGGCCTATCAAACAGGCATCTTTGGGGGTGGGACCTGGTTGTTTGTAGTTGAGGACTCTCCACAGGTGATTGTGTTATGACCAAAGCCTGAGAATCCTCAGCTTAGATTCTAAGGAAATAAAAACCTGGGCCAAGGAACAAAGCATGAGTGTGCTGAGAAGATATTACCATGAATGCCTGGCAACAGCATCCCATGTGGAAAACTCTGGAACCAACGGTTAGCAGCAGGTTAAGTCTGGATACCCACCTGCATTAGTCTGCTAGGGCTACCCTAGCAAAGTACCACAGGCTGGGTGACTTAAACATCTAAAATTTATTTTTTCATAATTCTGGAGTCTAGAAGTCAGAGATCAAGTTGTCAGCAAGGTTGGTTTCTTCTAAGGAATTTCTCCTTGGCTTATAAATGGCCATCTTCTCCCTGTGTCTTCACAAGGTCTTTTCTCTGTACACATCTGTGTACTAATTTCCTCTTCTTATAAGAATACCAGACTTATTGAATTAGGGCCTACCCTGATGACCTCATTTTAATTTAACTACCTCTTTTTATTTAATTGAAGTATAGTTGATTTACAATATTATATTAGTTTCAGATGTACAACATAGTGATTCAATATTTTTATAGATTATATTCAATTTAAAATCATTACAATATAATGGCTATATTTCCCTATGCTGTACCATATATCCTTGTTGCTTATTTATTTTATACATAGTAGTTTCTATCTCTTCATCCCATGCCCCTATCTTGCCCCTCTTCCTTCCCTCTCCCCACTGGTAATCACTAATTTAACTACCTCTTTAAAGATCCTCTCCAAATACACATTCTGCATATTGGGGGTTAGGACTTCAATGTATGAATTTTGGAAAGGACACAATTCAGCCCATAGCACCACCCTACTTTAAGGACAAACAGAAGTCTTCCTTGCTCAAAGTCCATAGAAATCCTATGCGCAAAAGCTTTTCCTGAGTTGGAAAAACCTGACTCCTGATCTTGTCAACGTCTTTTGCGAAAGTCTTACATTAAGCAGAAGAAAAGTGACCCATGATAGCACATATATGATTTGAAATAGAAATTGTCATTATGAGAATATTTACAGTTTTTCTCCTTCTTCTCTTAGTTATATTCATGTCGGACTGCAAGTTACAGAAAACCTGAATAACAGTGGCTTAAATAAAAAGGCTTATTTTCTTTTTTTTAATTAACTAATTAATTAATTTATTTTTGGCTGCACTGGGTCTTCATTGCTGTGCATGGGCTTTCTCTAGATGCGGCCAGCAGAGGCTACTCTTTGTTGCGGTGCACGGGCTTCTCATTGCGGTAGCTTCTCGTTGCGGAGCAGGGCTCTAGGCGCGTGGCCTTCAGTAATTGTGGCATGTGGGCTCAGTAGTTGTGGATCACGGGCTCTAGAATGCAGGCTCAGTAGTTGTGGTGCATGGGCTTAGGTGCTGCATGGCATGTGGGATCTTCCCAGACCAAGGCTTGAACCCGTGTTCCCTGCATTGGCAGGCGGATTCTTAACCACTGTGCTACCAGGGAAGCCCAGGCTGATTTTCTCATATAACAAGAAGTCTGGAGATGGGCTGCTTCTGCTGTTAGCTCTGAAATTTGTGGATGTCAACATCAATGTCTTTGTGCTTCTCATGGATTTTCTCTCATGCTTGTGACTTCCTGGTCACAGGTGGTTGCTGTAGATCCAGATATCACACTCTCATTCAAGATAGGAAGAAAAATGGAGGAGCCATGCCAGCTATATCAGAACCTTTTCCAGGGAAACAAAAATATCCTTAGAAACTCTCAGCAGACTTTCACTTATATGTCATTGGCTGGAACTGTCACATGGCCACTCCTAACTACAAGGGAATCTGGAAAAGCATTTGGCTGGGTACACTTATTCATTCATTCAACAATTATTGACTGTGTGCCTAATATATGTCAGATACCATTCTAGGAACTTGGGATACAGCAGCAAATAGAAGACAAAAATCCCTGCCCTCATGGAGCTTATCATCTGAAAAGAGTTTGTCACTTCTGCTAGTAAAATTGGGTGGATAGATAACTCATCTGCCACATCATCTAGCCTGCAACAACAGAACATTGTAACTTCCATCCTAATTTTTCATTTGCATCCCCTCCTTGAAGAGTCTTGCTCAAGCTGGGCTAGGTCAACTTAACATAATAAAGGAACAGATGAGGGGAGGAAGGAGAGGAAGAGAGAAATCAGTGAGGGTCTGAGATGAAGAGAGCTTTCCAGGAACTGTGGAGAAGGGCTTCTGGAATAGCCATGGGCTGTAATGGAAATAAGAGAGGAAAGGGAATTGTTATCTTCTTCTTTGAGTCTTATTCGTGATTTTTGAGATCTGAGTAAAGAAGTTGGGCTACAGTATTCAGAAATCCCTCTTCTTCGATGGATTGCATTGCTCTGTGACACTGCTCTGATACTGAACCACATGGACCCAAAGATCATAAGGGTAACATTTTATTTGTAGCTGATGTTTGCAGTCATCACCCCTTGGCTTTGTACTGTGCAACCTCATAAGCACCTTGCAAACTTTATGTTAAGCTGTGGCAGCATCACTCTCCCACGCTAAAACCGCCTGCCCTCATTCTCAGAGTTACTCGCACACAACTCCTTCCCCAGTTCCCAAGTTGTATACTCCTCAGAGCCCCCTGTAGCCCATCCAACCTCCTCCATCAGTTCCATCCAAGCACGGGCACTGTCTGTCCCCTCAACCCCCCAACACACAGTGAGGAGAAAACTCCACGGCCAGTTAAGACAAAAGGAAAAATCCACAGTGAATTTCTCACAGTCTCAGTCTTTCAATCTTAACCACATGTCAGGGAACACCAGCACACTTCTCTAAATAAATCTTTTTTGGAAAATCTTTCCTCTTCTTTTTTCAAAAACACAGCAAAAGACTCACCCAGTTTAAATTACTAAACAGAACACTGCATCCTCTGCAGAGATGTTTCAGATGTCCTCACAGTTTACTCCAAGAATAATGGGTAAAACTTGCCTTATATTTGTGACTCAAGAGCCAATCTTAGTGAATTTCCCAAAACAAAGGAAGTCAGAGAATCAAGCAGCTAGCAAACCACACCCTCCTACCCATGCTGTATCCTTACTAAAATTAAAAAGAATAATAATATAACAACAAAGAGTATGGCATGTGATCCACAAAACCAGTATAGAGACTATTCTTATCTGGAAAAGAAATGATAAAATGATGGTTTCAACACAGAAGAAAAAAAAAATTCCCCTTCTCTAGAAAATGAAATAGAAGATTCTGGTGGGGTTTTTAAATTCAGTTTTATTCCTTTGAGCCATCCCTTATATATATATACATACTTATGAAGTACACATGCTCATGTATTCTGTGTTAGTCAGCGTTATGTTCTTATGGGAGCTAAAGAAAACCTTTGAGGCTTAAACAAGATAGAACTGTTTTTCTATCCCAGGTAACATACAGGCAGTCATGTCAGTCTCAGTGTTTCTGTGGAGCTCCACAGTGTCAGGGACCAAGGTTCTTATGTCATTTCACCACCATGTGTATTCTCCACCCCCAAAGTCACCTTCTCGGCCAAGATGGCTACTCTAGCTCTAGCTTCATGTCACATTTCCACAAACACACAGAAGAAAAGAAGGAAGTACTTATCACTCCTGCTCACAACTCACTGGCTAGAATTTAACTATCACTATATGGTCACAACTAGCCCTTTGGGAAAGGCAGTCTTTTAAAATTTTTTAAATTTTTTTACAGTAGGTCCTTGTTGGTTATCTATTTTAAATATAGCAGTGTGTATATGTCAATCCCAAACTCCCGATCTATCCCTCCCATGAATAAGAAATGAAGTCTTTTTTTTTTACATCTTTATTGGAGTATAATTGCTTTACAATGGTGTGTTAGCTTCTGCTGTATAACAAAGTGAATCAGCTATACATATACATATATCTCCATATCCCCTCCCTCTTGTGTCTCCCTCCCACCCTCCATATCCCACGCCTCTAGGTGGTCACAAAGCACCGAGCTGATCTCCCTGTGCTATGCGGCTGCTTCCCACTAGCTATCTATTTTACATTTGGTAGTGTATATATGTACATGCCACTCTCTCACTTCATCCCAGCTTACTGTTCCCCCTCCCCGTGTCCTCAAGTCCATTCTCTATGTCTACGTCTTTATTCCTGTCCTGCCCCAGGTTCTTCAGAACTTTTTTGTTTGTTTGTTTAGATTCCATATATATGTGTTAGCATACAGTATTTGTTTTCCTCTTTCTGACTTACTTCACTCTGTATGACAGTCTCTAGGTCCATCCACCTCACTACAAATAACTCAATTTAGTTTCTTTTTATGGCTGAGTAATATTCCATTGTATAGATGTGGCACCTCTTCTTTATCCATTCATCTGTCTATGGACACTTAGGTTGCTTCCATGACCTGGCTATTGTAAATAGTGCTACAATGAACATTGTGGTACATGACTCTTTTTGAATTATGGTTTTCTCAGGGTATATGCCCAGTAGTGGGATTGCTGGGTCATATGGCAGTTCTATTTGTAGTTTTTTAAGGAACCTCCATACTGTTCTCCATAGTGGCTGTATCAATTTACACTCCCACCAACAGTGCAAGAGGGTTCCCTTTACTCCACTCCTTCTCCAGCATTTATTGTTTGTAGACTTTTTGATGATGGCCATTCTGACTGGTATGAGGTAATACCTCATTGTAGTTTTGATTTGAATTTCTCTAATGATTAGTGATGTTGAGCATCCTTGCGTGTGTTTGATGGCAGTCTGCATATCTTCTTTGGAGAAGTGTCTATTTAGGACTTCTGCCCATTTTTGGATTGGGTTGTTTGTTTTTTTTTATATTGAGCTTCATGAGCTACTTGTAAATTTTGGAGATTAATCCTTTGCCAGTTGCTTCGTTTGCAAATATTTTCTCCCATTCTGAGGGTTGTCTTTCCGTCTTGTTTAAGGTTTCCTTTGCTGTGCAAAAGATTTTAAGTTTCATTAGGGCCCATTTGTTTATTTTTCTTTTTATTTCCCTTTCTCTAGGGAGTGCGTCAAAAAGGATCTTGCGGTGATTTATGTCAGAGAGTGTTCTGCCTATGTTTTCCTCTAAGAGTTTTATAGTGTCTGGCCTTATATTTAGGTCTTTAATCCATTTTGAGTTTATTTTTGTGTATGGTGCTAGGAAGTGTTCTGATTTCAGTTTTTTACATGTAGCTGTCCAGTTTTCCCAGCACCACTCATTGAAGAGGCTGTCTTTTCTCCATTATATATTCTTGCCTCCTTTATCAAAGATAAGGTGACCATATGTGTGTGGGTTTATCTCTGGGCTTTCTATGCTGTTCCATTGATCTATATTTCTGTTTTTGTGCCAGTACCATACTGTCTTGATTACTGTAGATTTGTAGTAGAGTCTGAAGTCAGGGAGCCTGATTCCTCCAGCACTGTTTTTCTTTCTGAAGATTGCTTGAGCTATTCGGGGACTTTTGTGTTTCCATACAAGTTGTGCAATTTTTGCTCTAGTTCTATGAAAAATGCCATTTGTAGGTTGATAGGGATTGCATTGAATCTGTAGATTGATTTGTGTAGTATAGTCATTTTCACAATGTTGATTCTTCCAATCCAAGAACATGGTATATCTCTCCATTTGTTTGTATCATCTTTAATTTCTTTCATCAGTGTCTTATAGTTTTCTGCATACAGGTCTTTTGTCTCCTTAGGTAAGTTTATTCCTGGGTATTTTATTCTTTTTTGTTGCAGTGGTAAATGGGAGTGTTCCTTTAATTTCTCTTTCAGATTTTTCATCATTAGTGTATAGGAATGCAAGAGATTTCTGTGCATTAATTTTGTATCCTGCTACTTTACCAAATTCATTGATTAGCTCTAGTAGTTTTCTGGTAACATCTTTAGGATTCTCTATGTGTATTATTGTGTCATCTGCAAATAGTGACAGTTTTACTTCTTCTTTTGCAATTTGGATTCTGTTTATTTCTTTTTCTTCTCTGATTGCTGTGGCTAAAACTTCCAAAACTATGTTGAATAATAGTGGTGAGAGTGGGCAACCTTGTCTTGTTCCTGATCTTAGTGGAAATGCTTTCAGTTTTTCACCATTGAGAACAGTATTGGCTGTGGGTTTGTCATATATGGCCTTTATTATGTTGAGGTAAGTTCCCTCTATGCCTACTTTCTGGAGGGTTTTTATCATAAATGGGTGTTGAATTTTATCAAAAGCTTTTTCTACATCTAGTGAGATGATCATATGGTTTTTCTCCTTCAATTTGTTAATATGGTTTATCTCATTGATTGATCTGCGTATATTGAAGAATCCTTGTATTCCTGGGATAAACCCCACTTGATCATGGTGTGTGATCCTTTTAAAGTGCTGTTGGATTCTGTTTGCTAGTATTTTGTTGAGGATTTTTGTATCTATGTTCTTCAGTGATATTGGCCTGTAGTTTTTTTTCTTTGTGACACCTTTGTCTGGTTTTGGTATCTGGGTGATGGTGGCCTCATAGAATGAGTTTGGGAGTGTTCCTCCTTCTGCTATACTTTGGAAGTGTCTGCAAAGGTTAGGTATTAGCTCTTCTCTAAATATTTGATAGAATTCGCGTGTGAAGCCATCTGGTCCTGGGTTTTTGTTTGTTGGAAGATTTTTAATCACAGCCTCAATTTCAGTGCTTGAGATTGATCTGTTTATACTTTCTCTTTCTTCGTGGTTCAGTCTCCAAATCTTGTGCTTTTCTAAGAATTTGTCCATTTCTTCCAGGTTGTCCATTTTATTGGCATATAGTTGCTTATAGTAATCGCTTATGATCCTTTGTATTTCTGTGGTGTCGGTTGTTACTTCTCCTTTTTCATTTCTAATTCTATTGATTTGAATGTCCTCCATTTTTTTCTTGATGAGTCTGGCTAATGGTTTATCAATTTTGTTTATCTTCTCAAAGAACCAGCTTTTAGTTTTATTGAATTTTGCTATTGTTCCCTTCATTTCTTTCTCATTTATTTCTGATCTGATCTTTATGATTTCTTTCCTTCTGCTAACTTTGGTGTTTTTCTGTTCTTCTTTCTCTAATTGCTTTAAGTGTAAGGTTACATTGTTTATTTGTGATGTTTCTTGTTTCCTGAGGTAGGATTGTATTGCTATAAACGTCCCTCTTAGAACTACTTTTGCTGCATCCCATAAGTTTTGGGTCGTCATGTTTTCATTGTCATTTGTTTCTAGGTATTTTTTTTGTTTCTAGGTATTTTTTAATTTCCTCTTTGATTTCTTCAGTGATCTCTTGGTTATTTAGTAGTGTATTGTTTAGCCTCCATGTATCTGTACTTTTTACAGATTTTTTCCTGTAATTGATATCTAGTCTTATAGCATTGTTGTTGGAAAAGATACTTGATATGATTTCAATTTTCTTAAATTTACCAAGGCTTGATTTGTGACCCAAGATATGATCTATCCTGGAGAATGTTCCATGAGCACTTGAGAAAAAATTATATTCTGTTGTTTTTGGATGGAATGTCCTATAAATATCAAAGAAGTCCATCTTGTTTAATGCGTCATTTAAAGCTTATGTTTTCTTATTTGTTTTCATCTTGGATGATCTGTCCATTGGTGAAAGTGGGGTGTTAAAGTCACCTACTATGGTTGTGTTACTGTCGATTTCTCCTTCTATGGCTGTTAGCATTTGCCTTATGTACTGAGGTGCCCCTATGTTGGGTGCATAAATATTTACAACTGTTATATCTTCTTCTTGGATTGTTCCCTTGATCATTATGTAGTGTCCTTCTTTGTCTCTTGTAATAGTCTTTATTTTAAAGTCTATTTATTTATCTGATATGAGAATTGCTACTCCAGCTTTCTTCTGATTTCCATTTGCATGGAATATCTTTTTCCATCCCCTCACTTTCAGTCTGTATGTGTCCCTAGGTCTGAAATTGGTCTCTTGTAGACAGCATATGTATGGGTCTTGTTTTTGTATCCATTCATCCAGTCTGTCTTTTGGTTGGAGCACTTAATTCATTTACATTTAAGGTAGTTATCAATATGTGTGTTCCTATTCCCATTTTCTTAATTGTTTTGGGTTTGTTATTGTAGGTCTTTTCCTTCTCTGTGTTTGCTGCCTGGAGAAGTTCCTTTAGCATTTGTTGTAAAGCTGGTTTGGTGGTGCTGAATTCTCTTAGCTTTTGCTTGTCTGTAAAGGTTTTAATTTCTCCATTGAATCTGAATGAGATCCTTGCTGGGTAGAGTAATCTTGGTTGTAGGTTTTTCCCTTTCATCACTTTAAATATGTCCTGCCCCTCCCTTCTGGTTTGCAGAGTTTCTGCTGAAAGATCAGCTCTTACCCTTATGGGGATTCCCTGGTACGTTATTTGTTGCTTTTCCCTTGCTGCTTTTAATATTTTTTGTTTGTATTTAATTTTTGATAGTTTGATTAATATGTGTCTTGGCATGTTTATCCTTTGATTTATCCTGTATGGGACTCTCTGTGCTCCCTGGACTTAATTAACTATTTCCTTTCCCATATTAGGGAAGTTTTCAACTATAATCTCTTCAAATATTTTCTCAGTCTCTTCTTTTTTCTCTTCTTCTTCTGGGATCCTATAATTTGAATGTTGGTGCATTTAATGTCCCAGAGGTCTCTGGGACTGTTCTCAATTCTTTTCATTCTTTTTTCTTTATTCTGCTCTGTGGTAGTTATTTCCAATATTTTATCTTCCAGGTCACTTATCCGTTCTTCTGCCTCAGTTATTCTTTTATTGATTCCATCTAGAGAATTTTTAATTTCATTTATTGTGTTGTTCATCATTGTTTGTTTGCTCTTTAGTTCTTCTAGGTCCTTGTCAAACGTTTCTTGTATTTTCTCCATTCTATTTCCAAGATTTTGGATCATCTTTACTATCATATTCTGAATTCTTTTTCAGCTAGACTGCCTAGTTCCTCTTCATTTGTTTGGTCTGGTGAGTTTTTACCTTGCCCCTTCATCTGCTGTGTATTTCTCTGTCTTCTCATTTTGCTTAACTTACTGTGTTTGGGGTCTTCTTTTCACAGGCTGTAGGTTCATAGTTCCCGTTGTTTTGGGTGTCTACCCCCAGTGAGTAAGGTTGGTTCAGTGCGTTGTGTAGGCTTCCTGGTGGAGGGGACTAGTGCCTGTGTTCTGATGGGTGGGGCTGGATCTTGTCTTTCTGGTGAGCAGGACAGCTTCCGGCGCTGTGTTTTGGGGTGTCTGTGAACTTAGTATGACTTTAGGCAGCCTCTCTGCCAATGGCTGGGGTTGTGTTCCTGTCTTTCTCGTTGTTTGGTATGGGGCGTCCAGCACTGGAGCTTGCTGGTTGTTGAGTGGAGCTGGGTCTTATCATTGAGACCGAGATCTCGGGGAGAGCGCTCGCCGATTGATAATACGTGAGGCTGGGAGGTCTCTGGTAAACCAATGTCCTGAACTCGGCTCTCCTGCCTCAGAGGCTCAGACCTGACACCGAGCCGGAGCAACAAGACCCTCTTGGCCCCAGTTCATGCGCTTCCCATCACTCCACCAGCTCATCCCTCCACACCTCCCTCCCTTTCTGTTTGACCTTTACTCCCCATGCCGGGTGGGGGCAGAAGGTAGTGCAGAGGATGCCAGCAGGCAGCTGCCCCACTGTGTCCTCGTCCGCACCCCACGCCGGGCTTGCCGGGTCTCTCCCAGCCATGGGGCAGGGTCTGCAAAGCAGAAACTGAAGTCTTATTCATGACAGCCATTTACCCAGCTAAAAACTGTGGGTGGGGGTGGGAGGTTATTACAATAAAAGAAAGGAGAAAAAAAATGAAGCAGTATTGGATGGTAACACAAAATATCAACAAATATCCATGAGTCCACACTGATATAAATAAATTGAATAAATAAATAAGGGAGAATAGGCAAAGCTTCCATACAGAGGAATTCCAAATAATTTACTTGGTTGAACATAATTCTCCACTCCTTACGTGTGGGTTACTCTTCCAGAATGCACTATAAAAAAGGAGAAAAGAAAGAGTAATTTTACAGTGGAGAAACCTGACAAATACTACCGTAGCCAGGTAATCAAGGTTAACATCAACAGTGATAAATCATGTTGATAGTATGTACCCTTGATGTGCTGTGATAAGAACAGCACTTTACCTCTGTGGTCTTCCCCAAAACACATTACTTCAGTCTAATCATGAGAAAAATATCAGACAAATCCCAACTGAGAGATATTCTGGAAAATCCATGACCAGTACTCCTAAAAACTGTCAAGGTCATATCGAAAACAAGGAAAGTCTGAGAAACTGTTACAGCCAAGAGGAGTCTAAGGAGACATATTGACCAAATTTAATGTGGTATCCTGGATGGGATTCTAGAATTAAAAAAAAAAAAGGGGCATTTGGGAAAAAACAGAAAATCTGTATAAAGTATGAACTTTAGTTAATAATAATGTATCAGTATTGGTTTATCAACTGTAACAAGTGTACTATGATAAAATAAAGTGTTAATAATAGAAGAAACTAGGCATGGCACTGCTATCTTTGCAAAATTCTGGAGATCTAAAACTGTTCTAAAATTAAAGGTTCATAAAGAAATAAAGAAGATGGGGAGACTAGATATTGGAGAATAACTAGCAGTCTTTCCCTCAACCCCCCACAGGGGATAGCTTTTCTCTTTTTACCCCCAAATCCAAGAGATGGTCACACTAGAAAATGCCTTTGAGGTCAATTGGCTTATCCTCCAAAATGAGGAGAGAAAAGCCCAAAGAAACCCTTAAGGAGGGTTTGCCCAGTGTTATCCAGCCCCCTGGTGGAGAAGCTGGAACAAGAAGCCGGGTCTCTTGACAAGGGTCAGCTCGCTCCACTCCACCTGGTGATGGAGATGCCTCTGTGGAATGGGAAGACCACTGCCAAGAACTGTCGTTTAACAGTGACGAGTCACTTCATCTCTCTGAGCAGCAGTTTCCTCATCTTTATAGCAGAGATAGTGCTAACTTCCCGGCTCATCCTCACAGAACTGTCATAAGGAGTGAATCTACATAAAAATCTGCCATTTCTATGTAGTAATAGACCAGAGGGGACCTTCTGACACATTGAAATTTTGCAACACAGGCCGACAGAGTTGACCCAAATATCACATTTGTTTATTCAACGTGTAAGCAACATGCCTTTTAAAATTGGGACACAAAATCTGGTCAGGGCACTTTTATATTTTCTGATTAATTGCTGGAGGCTCTCAATCAGCAGGCTGTTCCAGTCTCTGTCTCCCTCCCTCTCTCGCTCGCTCTCTCTCCCCGCTCCCTGCTCCCTGACCAGCTCTCCAGCAATCCTGGATTTCTGTGCAGGCTGAACTGAAAGTTACAGAAGCTTGCTCAGGCCATCACTCCTCGGCTTCTCCCAGCAATACAGAGTTGGTCCTGCATGGTCTGGCAGATGGTACTGATTCCTGGGGAACACTGCCTAGCAGATCCAAACCTCTGCACAGACCTGCCAGGCTTCTCCAAAGGAGGACAAAGCATTTCCTCAGTGCTGATGGCAGCAAGTCTCCCACATCTGTTCTCCCACCGTGCAGTGACCATGCCCAGCTCTTCCCACTCATGTGCTTCAACACTCATTTGCCTCGGAGGCCCAGAGCTGGCCTTGTTTCCAGTGTCTACAACCTCAGAAGCCCAGAGCCCGCCTTCCTCGCGGGGGCTCTACCGTTGGAGTTTAGTTGCTTTGTTTTTTCTCTTGAACCCTCAACACCCAAAATATTCTACTCCTTTTCCTAGATGTTGGAGCTACTCACTCATAATCTGAGTTGGGTACCTCAAGTGTACCTTCCACTCACCCTTTGGAGAGAAACAACTTTCTCAAAGACATTTCAAAGACATTTCTGTGGTCTAAGGGAAACGCCTAAGGGGTCCCCTTACCCCTTGTGAAAGGCAGTGCTACCTTCTGTGATCGCAAGGAGATGCTCCAGCACCAGTGATCGAAAGTGCAAACCCCTCAATGAAGAAAAGAGAGAGAAAAAGAAACCTGATTGTGATATTGGCAAGGCATATTGCTGTAAACAAAGAAAAAATGAAATTGAGTGTCCCAGGCATTGTGCTTGGCAAGGGAAATCAAGAAAAAGATCAGACACTGTGCCTGCCCTCAAGGGGGTTAGATCCTAGGAGACACAGACAGATGATGACCGTGTACTTCATAAGAACCATAAATAGCTACTAGGGGACAGCATGCTGACACAAAGGAGAGGCCCCAAACGGTCCTGCAGAAAACAGTCACCCACAACCAGTCTAGGTCCACGAGGATCTCCTTGTGGAGATGGCATCCTGGGCACAGAGAACAATCTGGCTGAGCTCTGGGTTTTGAGTAGAGGCACAGAGGGAGAAAGTATGGGATCATCTAAATACTGACGTCATGAAAAATAAACTTAAGATGAAAGGAAAGATTCTGGTATTAGTCAGGACTCTCTTGGTTGAAAGTAACAGAACTTGAACAAATATTGGATCATGATCAGATACAAGGGCAGAGTGCCAGGAACAACATGAAATGACAGCTTGAACGCTGCCTGACTCTGTGACTCCTCTCTGAGGGAGGCTTCGTTCTCTTCCACAGACTGGCCACCTTCACGTGGTGCAGAACACAGCTCAGAAAGCCTCTGAGTCCAGCAGCCAAGGGCTGCCTCTGTCAGACAGAGGTGCACTATCTTCCCTTGATTCCAACCTGGAGAACCCCCGGGGAAGATTCTGATTGGCCTGCGTTGGGTCTGTGTCCACCCCCGAACCCATAAACCATAGCAAGGGCTGGGGGAGGACATAAGGTCGTACCCCCCAAGAAAATCCACGGGGACCCTTGTGGTGCCAGTCCTGGAGAAGAGAAAGCTGTGAGCAAAGAATCACCCCAACAGACGTCGCCGACCCATTCAATACTCCAAACACCTGGGACTGGAAGGTGGAGTCTGACTAAGAAATTGCACCCCAGTTTTTATCATTTCATAGTTAGGGCCCTAGACAAGCTCTGGAATACTACGGGCATACAGCAATACCTTTCTAACTAAGTTCTGGTCTGGAACAAATCAATATGAACTGGAGTAAAAAACGTGAACTGCTTACATATATCTAGCATTTAACTGTGCATTGAGAGGAAGGGGTGAAACAGGAATTCGAAGAAATAAGAGCCAGCGCCTACCCTCAAGGAGCTTACCACTGTTGGAGTTACCTGGGATAGCAAGTGGATCTGGGAGACCATCTACCCACAGATTTTCAAGTAAGTTCCTGGGAGGCCACCAGCAAGCCCGGGAAGGGAGCTGGAAAGGAGGGGGAAGGAGGAGTCATAAGAGGCTGAGCAGGCAGGCGTGGAGCTCCCCGTCTCCACGATGCTTCTAGAGCATCTCCTGCTTTATCTGTTCTGTATGTTGGCGTTTCACATAAAATCATATGTGTAAAAAGTTTCTCACTCCTTTAGGAATGTTTGAACACGCCAGGTATAGTCCAGCTCCCTTGAGCCGCACCTGGAGGTTCCGATGCTTAGGAAACCTGCTTGTTATATGTGTTTCATCCTCACAGCCATGTTAAGATCTGGTTGGTGAAGGCAAACATGGGTCTGGAGCCCCCTCCTCCTGGCCCCCAGGTTGCCCCCAGCCCTCACTTCACTTGTATGAAACAGTCAAACAAAACCATAGCCAAGAGGCCTCCTGTGGAAAAGCAGGGAAGGGAGCTCATCCTCTGGCGTTGTTCAATAACAGGTGATAGGGCTTCCCTGGTGGCGCAGCGGTTGAGAGTCCGCCAGCCGATGCAGGGAACACGGGTTCATGCCCCGGTCCGGGAAGATCCCACATGCCGCGGAGCGGCTGGGCCCGTGAGCCATGGCCGCTGAGCCTGCGCGTCCGGAGCCTGTGCTCCGCAACGGGTGAGGCCACAACAGTGAGAGGCCCGCGTATCGCAATAAAATAAAATAAAATAACAGGTGATGGAGTAGTGCCTCTTGTGGAAGGAAGACGAGGTGGAGGAGAGGAAAGGAGGAAGGGAGCAGAGAGCTAGCCCGGGGAGGACGTGTGCCAGATGCTTGACGTGTGCAGATGGGCTCGAGCATGAGGTGGGAGAGGACAAGAGAAAGAAAGATGCAAAGGAGGAAGGCGTGGAGGAAAGAGGGGAGGGGAGATGCAGAGGCCAGGTCAGCCAAGGAGTCCCAAGAATCACACTTAACAGTAGCCCAGCCTTGTCCTGTGTCATAGTTCAAAGTCCTGAAGTCACTGACTCAACATATTCTCAGGAATTCATAATCACATACTTTTAAATAGGTTAATCTAACTACCATAGCAAATGCTTAGTGAGAGTTACTATGTGCTAGGAGCTGTGCTCAGGGCAGACGGAATGTGGGAAGCCTACGTAGACTCAGTTCGGCGACCCTACAAGCCAATATCCTACTGACCGACAATCATTTGCTGAGGATGGGAAAAACTGACTGTTTTTAATAATTCATACACGTCTTTCTTGATGTTGAAAACAAGAGAATTATCTCATTCACTGAAACGTTTTAACTTAATTAGAATTTCCTTCCATTTCACTTATTTTACTTTCATAACTGAATGGTGTTCCTTTCAAAGCATAGAGATAACTTATATTGATAGAGTTGTAAAATCTTGTTCAAATTTTGCTTTAAAATCTAATTTCTCTGAATTACATGTTGACAGAATATGTCCCATGTTTTTGTTCTTGTTTTTTCTTATGATTCTCTAAATCAAACAACTGCTTGGGAAGCCTGGTATCAGGATTCTAATTTAGATAATAGCCTAGTTTTCCAGAATACAGCCACAGGGCAGCATTATTTGATTTCATATTTTCAGCTGGCTACAGCCACTGGTCCCAGGGTAGTTGGTGGCAGCATGAAACCCAGCAACACTGCCCAACAGGGGTATGTTTTTCTTCTGAAGGTAACTGTCTATTCTGGCAGGCTGGGACCAATTCCATCTTGTGGGTATGTCAGGATCATGGGATCAGAGTTCCTGGCACCATGTTTATCATTTATTCTGCAGGTGTTTGGCATTCCCCTAAACATGGATTCCCCCAAGGCAGCAGCCCTTACGCCCTTAATCTGACTTTGGCTGTGCCAACTATTCACATGCATTTAATCCTCACAACAACGCTAAGAAAATAGGTCTTGTTATCATCCCCATTTTACAGATGAAGAAATTGAGGTTTAGAGAAATTAAGTAACTTGCCTTTGGGCAAACTAACTGAAAAGCAATGGGGCCATGGTTAGACCAGAATGCCAAAGCCCGTGTTCCTACAGTAGATACCACTCCATAGCGACGCCTCTAGAAAAGATAAGTACACCTTTCATTTACATTCATATTTTAGAATTCCTGCTAAAATGATTATTTTTGACTTGAGACCTACAAAATCAGGAGCCTTGATTTCAGGTCACAAACACTTCCAGTCATACCAAGGAAGCAATATGTGGTGTAGCAGGAAAAACACTGGCCTAGGAGACCTGGTTTGTGAGTCACAGTGCCTGACACATAGTAGGTGCTCAGTAAACACATGTGGAACTGAGAACTATGGGTCATGTATGTACATTTGGTTATGCCTTTCTTCTGGGTGTTCAAGAGGGCACTTTAAGTAAAGATCCTACAGTTCATGCCAGCATCACAGGGGTTGTAGTGTGGCATCAAAAACTACCATTTACTGAATATCCATTAAACTTCCTTCATGGTATAACATTTGGGAGTTAAGGAAAATGTAGGAGACTTTTGCTCAAAGTAACCTCTGCCTCTAACTGCTATTTTGTTCAACTTGCCTTCTAACTTCGTCCCAGAAAAATCTCAAGGGAAATGAAATTAAGCTGTTTCCCAGATTTGCCTTTCAAAATGAGTCCTAGGCTGGCCTTCAACACCACAAACACATTCTGTGTGGTCACAAGGGAGGACTGCATTCAATTCTCGGACCAACTACGAGGCTTCAGGGGCCAGACAAGCCGAATATGTGCCAGAAAAAAGACACAGGTGGGTGTTTTGTAGTAATTACTGCCTGCCATGCTGGTCTGTCCAGGGGCATAGACCTCTTTGCCTTGCCTTTTGGTCCTCATCCTTTCCTGTTATTGGAAATAACGTCTGCTTGCTGTCTCTGCTTGGACTGGGGGCTGGGGAACGTTATCCACAAGAGCGAAATTGGGCCAAAGTTTTGCACAATGCCCGGGGACCATCAACAGAGTCATTGCCGTTCCCAATACAAATGGTCCTCCTCCGTGGTGTGGGAGGTGATGAGGTCTTACTTGAAACACTGGCCTGCCTGCCGTGATGAGTCATCCCGTCAGAGGGCCCATCTGTAAACGTTAGACACTGTCAAGAACTTGGCTTCATCATTTTCTTGGGAACAAAGAAATTCAATTTTAAATGTGCATATTCATCATTCTGGAGAAATAAGCAGAGTACTAAACAAAAATATTTAATAGTCAACATCTAAGAATTCCCCAATCACATTCAGGACAGGATTTTGTCCTAAGGAACTGTAACGCCCATAGATATGAGATTGTACAGGCAACATTCAAGAAAGCTATCTCTCTTTCCCGTAATAGATTTTCTTTCACTCTACGTGGGTTTTCAACAGATTGCTTCCAAGGGGAAACTCCTGCCCACTCTGTCTTTTCCTTACAGCGCTGCTGCGGTTGTGGTGTTTTAAGCATTGCTGGGAATTTCCTTTGTATCTGGGTCATTCTTATCTTTTCATCCTTAAAGTCGTCTTTTCACTGACATTCACTTTTTAAAGAAAAAATATATTTTTTTAAAATGTTAAATATAAGAACTGGACCAGACGTAAATCGCATCTCAACCTGGTTCTGTTTGTTTTCTTGGCTACATGAAGATTGCTATGTGCCCTGGGAAAATGTAATCGACAGGTTCCAATAGGGAGATTGAGGACAGAAATTTTAGGAGTCAAATATCAATGAGAGTTTTTACCAATAAAAATGTGGATTTCACCAAGCCTTCTTTTAAAAAATGTTAAAAATTGGGAGAGGTTTAGAGGAACTGTTTGTGGTCAACTTATGTAGAGTCTATTCACAAATGCCCCTTATTTTCCATCACACAAGGAATTAGCAAAATCTAAACCAATCCCTCTTGCATAGACATTATTCAGTGGTAACAAGACCCAGGATGAAGAATCCAGGTTTCCTTCTGTGTAATCATATGGCCATTTTCCCAGCTGTTTCACACATGCTAATGGAGTGTGACAAGTAAAACACATTTGGCTCAGGGTCTGGTCCAACATGCAATGGCTTCACAACCACGAAGCTCCTAACCGTTTTTCTCCTAATCTACCACTGCTTTGGGGGGTTGGTGTCTTCCCTGTCATGAGTGATTTCAGTGCACTGATCAGGGTAGAGTTGACAGATTCTTTATCAATGTCAAGGGTCTTTTGTGGTTAAGTCCAGTAACGCTGAAACTAAACGTTTCGTAGATATTAGATATATGGTGGTATTACATAATTCTCTTGCAGGCAATAGTTTTTGGTCAACCTATGAAAAGAAAAATGGAGTGAGGGCAAAAACCAAAGGAAGATGCAGCAGAAGTCTTGGCAGTTATTTCTATGGAAGTCAGACAATGTGACTGACATGGGGTCCATCACTCTCCCCTCTTCCATCAGGTTAGAATAGAACAAAGAGAAATTGCCAACAAAGGAAGCAATGATCTAGGGGGAGGGGATGGAATCTCAATAGGCTTTTAATTTCAGGAAACAGAGCAGTATTGAGGGAAAACACAGGACCCCTGCCTGGGCTCATATTCACATCCACAAGTACACGCCCACCCGTACCAATTAAAATCATACATTTTCCCCATGAGTGTTTGTCTTGACTGGGAAGGTACTCTCTTAGACTTCACCAACATTATCCCCTCTCCCCATACCTAACATTAGTGCAAACTGGCTTAGAAGAAATACAACCCAAGCATCTCTGAGTAAAAGAGAGACTCTGACTGTTGTTAAGTTTGTTCAGTGCCATCGATATTGGGCCTTCTCCAGCAGTTCTAGCCATGACAGCTTCATCATGGAGGATGTTCGCTCTTGCAATTCATACCAATGGCTGTGGTGCTGAATTGCGTTCATCTGAGGTTTCAGAATATCACTCTCAAGAATAACATGGGATGCAAGAAGCCTCATTGTCTTTTTATTAACCCAAAAGCCAAGGATAACAAAACTCTCATCAAAGCTGCAAACAGACAGTAGAAAGAAGTGCTCTAAGTGCTGGGTGCTAACCTGGAATTGTTATTTGTGACATTATCAAACCAGTAAATGTGTAAGAACAAATAAGTCCCCAGCTGTCAGATGCTCTCCTATATTACACAGTTAAAGGCTGAGGCTATTACAATATTTTATCTGATATTTTTTCTTTTTTGTACTAATTTAGAAACTTAGTACTTCAGTGGAATTGAACTCACTGAAGCTAAAAATGACCAGATCTTTTTAATAAGGTACCTTTCAATATCAAACTTTGGGGTCTGTTTTCCTCCCAAGTAGGCACTTAACTCCCATTAGCACTAATGGCAGTTGTACACAAAGGTTGGATAGGATATATATATCACTTCATCTCTTTGTACGGAGCTCCAAGGAGGGGGAAAAAAAAAAAAGAAAGGGAAAAACAACTTTGAGATTGAATAAAAGAGAGAGTTCTTGATACATTTACAAAGAAGAAATTAATGTCTAGCATCCCCAGATTTCAGAGAACACACACCTTTAAGAAATGAGATGAGGAGAAAATTTCTAAATCATTTTGAATAATACCAAACCACGCTTTCCTGAGAAATCTGTTTTCCCTCCATCCCCAGCATATACATTACACTCATTTTGCACTTGTTATGTACATAATGATTCTAGACAACGTAAGATGATTTCATGATTTTTTTCTTATCATTTTTACTTATCTACCAGTGAGCCAATTTATGCAGCTTAAACCATTGCTAAAGAAGATGCATCAAAAATTGTCTGTAATCATTACAAATAATAGCACCAAATGTTCACAAGAAGCTGTTTTCTTATCATATTTTCATTAAAATATCTTTTCAACCTGCTTTGCTTTTCCCATGTCTGAAACCTGTGTTGTTATCAGTCTTATTAACTGAGAACATAAATATGATTTATTATGGTCTGATAATGGAAGCTACGTGGACCCAGAGAAGGGCTATATTGTCCTTTGATAAAATGGCTCTTTTCTCTCAAATGGAGAGCTCTATCATGAGAACATGCAGAATGCAGTGAGTGATTATTTCCTCAGGGTGAGTGATGGCAAAGCCCGACAGAAAATCTTCTTGTTGACCATGACAGCCTCAGAGGGTCCCCAAACCTCCCTGAGTTTGACAACCTGCAGACACTTTTGATGAAGTGTATTCTTCTGTCAGAGACAGCCTGTCTGGGAGGAGAAAAGAGACCTTTATCGTCTGATCGGCTATTATTGTCTTGATCTTTCATAAGCAATCTGTAATGCACATGAATATAATATCCTTTCACACCAGTGCCAAGCGTAATAGAAATGTGGTTATAAGACCCTCCCCCTGGTTATGTAAATGTCCTTACACCATAATTAAGAAAGATGGTTTGTGACTGATAGGGTAAGGAAAGAGTAATCAAACTGTTTTAGGACTATCTCCCTATTTTAAAGACTTCAACCCCAGGGTGAACAGCATTTATGATAGATTTAGGGAACCAGGTTATCCTGAAGTCTTAGTCTAAAAGGAAAAAGTTTTGAATATGCTATTGGTGTTATATTTTTATTAAACATGCAAATGGCAGCCGGTTTTCAGCCAAGAGTGATTACTATGCTGATATGATTTAGAAGAAATGAGAATGCCTCTCAAAATACCTGGCTGAGGGTTACAGCAAGAACAAAGACCTATTAATAAGGAATGCACTTGCACAAATGGGTCCTCCGGTCCAAAGAAAGTTCTCCAATAAATTTCCCTCTTATTCATTTCCGGGATCCTAAATATGGAAAAAAAAATTTAATTAACAAATATGTTTGCAGGCAAAACTCTTGCAATTATTTGGCAATTAAACCTACTTCTTACGTGGCCCGCGGGAACCATCTCCATTTCTGAACAGTGAAAGATAGTTCTAGATGGTGTTTGTTTGGATTTGGTGACAAAACTTTTCTGATCTTCCAGATAAAACACAACCAGACTTACAGCGAGCAGGCCAGCTCATGGAGACCAATAGCTTGATGTTCAATCTCAGCTGCTGGCAGAAGGGAGAAAAAGACATCACCCACCTAAAAAATTCTAATCCCCCCAGCAAAATACATTCCAGTCAGCCCTCAGTATTGACACATCTTGCATCAGTAAATTCAACCAAACTTGGATCAAAAAACTTCAGAAAAAAAAATTCCAGAAAGTTCCAGAAGGCAAAACTTGAATTTGCCTCCTGCAGGCAACTATTTACATAACTTTTACATTGTATTAGGTGTTATAAGTAATCTAGAGATGAGTTAAAGTGTACACAAGGATATGCATAGGTTATAAGCAAACGCTATACCATTTTACATAAGAGACATGAGCATTGCAGGTTTTGGTATCCTCTGGGGTCCTGGATCAATCCCCCGAGGGTACCAGGGCACAACTGTACTCAACTTTTCATTAACCTTCTGACCTCTGGATTCTGAGGTATCCCCACACTAATCACTAATGGGTTTTGCGTTACCAATTAGTGGAGAAAACTCTCCACTGCTGATGCCAAAGCATTAATCATTAGTTTCACACCACTGGGTGGTCAGTTAGAAGAGCAGCCCCTGAACCCAGGAGTGGAGAGTGAGGGGCTCCGGCTTGGGAGAGCTCTCATTATCAAGGAGAAACATGCAGCTCACAGACCTTGACCTCCATATCTCTGTCCTGGCATCTTGCCTCGAGGTGGATTCAAGTATTACACAAGCGTGCACGTGCATGTGCACACATTATGCACAAGTCTGGGCCAGAGCCAATCACCAACCTAGCCAGGCTTTATTGAGTCTGTCCCATCAAAGGTAGATCAGACCAGAGGAATTCTCTCTCTCTCAGCACCTCTGTCTATTTGCTTCTCTAAGCAATGACTTTCCCATGGGAATGAAAAAATTTGCCATTTTGGAAGGAGTTGGGTTTTGAGAAGTGTTTGATCTCCTTCAAGAGATACTTCTCTGAAGTTCTGCCAACCCTCGATTATCTGTACAAATGAGGCTTGAAAAAAGTATGGAAAGATTCAATTCACTGATAATCTTCAAACTCCAGTTCGGTCTATATTTTAGTTACTTTCTGAACAAATTGTACCAGAGCAATTAACAGTTAAAACTTATGGGATAGTTCCTTTCTCCTTTTATGGTCAGTTTTGTGGACGTCAGCAGAGTGAGGAAACTGTCAAAACAGAGGCTAAGGGAGAGAGGAAAGGGAAGAAACGAAATGCCCAGATAGTCTGCAAATGGGATAATCTATTTTTGAATAACTGAGAAGAATCTAATTTCAAAGACAATAAAAGAAGGCCCAGAAAGCAATTCTGTCTTGAAAATGTGCAACCTCTTCCCCCAAACCTAAAACAGCTAGTAGGAAAACAAATAAGTAAACAAAAAAACCACAAGAAAAACTCAAACCTACTGTCCCCAACCACATTTTCTCGGATCTAATCTACACATGTTCTAAGTTAAGTTATATTCTAAAGAGGATAGGAGGGAGGAAGAGAAGAAAACACAGAAGACATTTCTTACTTGTGTTCCATCTGGCTTTGCTGTCAGGTATTGATAGTGTGGGGCCTTTAGGGACTTTCCACCCCCTCACTTGTTCCCGTAAACCAATTCTTCTCCCTATCGTGCGCCACTCCTTCTCCCTATCGAAACCAATTCTTCTCCCTATCGTGCGCCACTCCTTCTCCCTATCGAAACCAATTCTTGGAGTTTTTCAGTTGACGGGGACTTGCCAGACAGCGGGTAATTTTCCAGTTGCCCGTAACAGGTATACGCCCTAACCGCCACAATGAACAGACAACTATAACGGCCAGAAGGTGGGACAAAAGTTCCTAAGCCAATGAATTTAAAAGTCACCACATTTACCCAATCATTGTGAGAATATACCCGCCCTATGAGTAAATAAACCTATAAAAAGTATGTGATTCCGCTTTTAGGGGTTCCCCATCGGCCTCCTGCGTGAGGTTCAGGGAACCCCGGTGCATCGGCTCCTAATAAACCTCTTGCGTGTTGCAGCGGCTCTCGACTCTTGGCGGTTCTTGGGCGAGTTGGAATCTCTCGCAGACCGCTTGGGTCTAACATTTGGGGGCTCGTCCGGGATCCCCACTCGCCCCCGGGTCACAAGAACATCGGGAGTCGGAGGTATCAGGTAGGCTCGAGCCCAATTGTCTGTTTGTTTGTCGTTTGTTTGTTGCTAGCCGCCATTAGGAAAAAGCCGTGCGAACCGGCTTGCTGTGGAATCTGTATTGGACTCCTGGCTAGGCAGACGTGCCGAAAGCTGGTGTCCACGGGCCCCGGGGGACGCCCTGGTGGTCCATCTGGAAGGAGAAACAAATTTTGTCTCCCCTTCATCTGGTTCTGGCAGGTTATATAAGCTGCCATCTGAATTTGAGTTGGTTTCGGGTTTAAGTTCGCGGCGGCTGGTTCTGGCAGGTTATATAAGCTGCCATCTGAATTTGAGTTGGTTTCGGGTTTAAGTTCGCGGCGGCTGGTTCTGGCAGGTTATATAAGCTGCCATCTGAATTTGAGTTGGTTTCGGGTTTAAGTTCGCGGCGGCAATATCAATGTGTGTCTTTTGAAATTTTATTGTTTTTCTGTACTATTATCTTTCTTTTGACGGACGACAATGGGACGAACTATGACGACTCCTCTTTCTCTTACCCTAAGCCACTGGACTGAAGTTAGGGCTAGGGCCTACAACCTTTCGGTAGAAGTAAGGAAAGGAAAATGGCAAACGCTGTGTACCTCTGAGTGGCCTACATTTCAGACAGGGTGGCCACCCGAAGGATCTTTTTTGTTAGATAAGGTTGGGCTAGTCAAGTCTAGGGTCTTTAACACAGGACCCCACGGACACCCAGACCAGATACCATATATCTTGGTCTGGGAAGATCTAGTTCTCTCCCCGCCTCCGTGGGTCCGGCCCTTTGTTTCCTCAACAGGCACGTCTGCATGCGCTCCAGCACAATCGGAGATATTGGCCCTGAAGAAAACCCCAGACACGGAAAAGTCATCTGCTGCCCCGGACCCGCCAAAGGCGATATATCCTGACCTGCAGTCTGATTTGCTTCTTCTAGATTCCCCACCTCCTTATCCTCCGGCCCTAAATCCCATGTCGCCCCTAGGACCCCCAGCTTCACAACCCTCCGCACCAGTAGGGCCACCTGTTATGGCGGAAAGGGGGGGTCCCTCGGCGGGCACCAGAAGCCGGAGGGCTGTTTCCCCGGATTCTACTGCTTTACCCCTTAGAGAATATGGCCCCCCCGATAACCACGGGAATAGGCCCCTTCAATACTGGCCCTTTTCCTCTGCAGATCTTTATAATTGGAAGATGCATAACCCTACTTTCTCTGAAAACCCACAGGCTCTTACTGCTCTAATAGAGTCTCTTGTCTTCTCCCACCAACCCACCTGGGATGATTGTCAACAGCTCCTCCAGACTCTCCTCACAACTGAGGAGAGGCAACAGGTTCTCCTGGAGGCTAAAAAATGTGTTAGGCGCCAATGGACAACCTACCCAGTTGCCTAATGAGATTGATGCCGGTTTTCCACTCGTCAGGCCGAATTGGGACTTTAATACCCTGGAAGGTAAGGAGCACCTGAAAATGTATCGCCAGGCTCTGGTGGCGGGTCTCCATGGAGCGGCCAGGCGCCCCACGAATTTGGCTAAGGTAAGAAAGGTAACTCAGGGGCCCCAGGAATCGCCAACCGTGTTCCTAGAACGCTTAATGGAGGCTTTTAGACGATTCACTCCTTATGATCCAACCTCTGAGGAACATAAGGCCACCATAGCAATGGCCTTTATTGACCAGGCGGCCCCTGATATTAGAAAGAAGTTACAAAGGCTGGATGGCCTACAAGGTTTCTCCCTTCAGGACTTAGTAAAAGAGGCAGATAAGGTATATAATAAGAGGGAGACAGAGAAAGAAAGGGAAGAAAAAAAACAGAAGGAACAAGAGGCTCGTGAGGTAAGACGAGATAAGAGGCAAGAAAGACATTTGAGTAAGATACTGGCCACTGTAGTCAGAGGAGGAAACAGTAGATACAGAAATAGACAGGAAGGGCGAACAACGGATAGAAGGCGGCCATTAGACAAGGACCAATGTGCCTACTGTAAAGAAAAAGGTCATTGGGCAAGAGAATGCCCTAAAAAAAGGAACGGGGGAAGGATCACTAAGCCTTTTCATCTGTACGTGGCCGAGAATAAAGGTATTGCAAAGGGAGTACTAACTCAGAAACTGGGCCCCTGGAATCGCCCGGTTGTGTACCTATCAAAAAAATTGGATCCTGTGGCAGCAGGATGGCCCGCCTGTTTAAAAATAATCGCCGCGGTGGCCGCTTTGGTCAAAGATGCTGACAAACTGACTTTGGGGCAGAACCTAACGATAACAGCCCCCCATGCATTAGAAAGTGTAATTCGCCAGCCACCCGACAGATGGCTAACAAATGCCAGGATGACTCATTACCAAGCCCTGCTGTTAAACTCAGATCGTATTAAGTTTACCTCAGCCACAGGACTCAACCCGGCCACCTTGCTACCCGACCCTGACCTGGAAAGCACTACCGTCATCCATGATTGTCAGGAAGTACTGGCTGCAGCACACGGTAGCAGACCAGACTTGATGGATCAGCCCCTCCCCAACGCCGACGTTACCTGGTTTACTGACGGAAGCAGTTTCCTAGAGGAAGGTAAGCGTCGGGCGGGAGCTGCCGTGGTAGACGGGAAAGAAGTCATCTGGGCAGCCGCATTACCGCAAGGGACATCGGCCCAACGGGCTGAACTAATCGCCATGACTAGAGCATTGGAACTAGCAGAAAACAAAAAGGTAAACATCTATACGGACAGTAGGTACGCATTTGCTACCGCCCATGTCCATGGGGCCATTTACCAACAAAGAGGGTTGCTCACCTCGGCGGGCAAAGAAATTAAAAACAAAGAAGAAATAGTGGCACTGCTAGCTGCCCTCATGCTCCCCACTAAAGTCAGCATCATTCATTGCCCCGGACACCAGAAGGACAATACCCCGGTGACAAGAGGCAACAACATGGCAGATAGGGTGGCACGAGAAGTGGCTCTATGGGAAATCATACTAGAACTATCAGATGAGAGTCCTGGGAAACCAAATGATAGGGGAACAAGTACCCCAGCCATAACTAAAGGAACATTATCTCCTCAACAAGCAAAATCCATGCTACAACAGATTCACAGATGGACACACTTGGGAAGCAAAAAGATGGTGTCCCTACTACACAAGACAGGTTATGATACCCCTGGACTAACTAAATTAGCTGAGCAGATTGCACGAGAGTGCATTCCATGCCAACAGGTAAACTCCCATAAAGAAAAACTTGAGGTCGGAAAAAGGCTCAGAGGAGACCGCCCAGGAGCCTATTGGGAGGTCGACTTCACTGAAATACGCCCTGGAAGGTACGGTAACAGGTATCTTCTAGTTTTTATAGATACCTTCTCAGGATGGGTAGAAGCTTTCCCGACGAAGAAGGAGACAGCTACTGTGGTGGCCAAAAAGATCTTAAAAGAAATTTTCCCCCGGTTCGGGGCACCAAAGGTAATGGGATCAGATAATGGTCCCGCCTTCGTCGCCCAGGTAAGTCAGGGTGTGGCCAAATACCTGGGGACTGATTGGAAATTACATTGTGCCTATAGACCCCAGAGTTCAGGACAGGTAGAGAGAATGAATAGAACTCTAAAAGAGACCCTAACTAAATTGTCCATAGAGACTGGCGGTACAGATTGGACGGTGCTCCTTCCCTTAGCCCTGTTCCGGGCTAGAAATACCCCCTCCCGCTATTATCTTACTCCATTTGAAATACTATACGGGGCCCCACCTCCTCTTTTTACGCTAAGGGAAAAATTAAGTCCTGACTGCCAGAATAACACTGACTTATATGCTAGGCTGTTGGGACTCCAGTTGGTCCAAAAGGAGGTGTGGTCCCAGCTGGCAGAGGCTTACCGACCAGGAACACCAGCAGAGGCTCATCCCTTCCAAGTCGGAGATTCCGTGTACGTCCGTCGGCACCGAACCCAGACTCTAGAGCCTCGGTGGAAAGGACCATACATCGTCCTGCTCACCACCCCCACGGCTATAAAGGTAGACGGCATCGCTGCGTGGATCCACGCTTCACACGTGAAGGCCGCACCAGCATCTGCAACATCGGAATGGCGAGCCCAAAAGACCAGCAACCCGCTCAAGCTCAAGCTTCTGCGATCATCAGACTTATAACTTTAACTTTGTTACCCCTACTGACTGTGAGTAATTTTAGTCCTCACCTGCCCCAGCGTTTAACCTGGCAGGTAATTTCCCAGACTGGAGATGTAATATGGTCTGTTAACAATATCGCTCCCCCATGGACCTGGTGGCCAAACCTTTTTCCTGATGTTTGTAAACTGGCCATAGGGGCTCCCGGTTGGGATTTAGAAGACTATTATGATCAACATAATGTTCCAAAATTTTTATCAACTAGAGCTGATTCCTCCGGAAAGGGTTGCAAAAACGGGATTCGGAGGACTGGGCTCAGAGCTCCTGCTTTCTACATATGCCCCGGGTTCCATCGCCACAGGTCCCTTAATTATAAATGTGGAGGAACTGAAAACTTTTATTGCAAAAGCTGGGGATATGAAACCACAGGAGACACCTATTGGAAGCCCACCTCTGGTTGGGACTTTATTAAGGTGACAGCCAATTGTACACACCCAACCAACCCCTTAACTTATAGGCCTGAATGTACTAAATGGTGCCATCCCCTTAAGATCTCTTTTAGTGAACCAGGAAAAAAAGATAAAAAACTGGATAAATGGCCATTCATGGGGAATCAGGTTTTATAAAAAAAGATATAATGATGGATTACTAATGACCATCAAACTAAAAATTAAAACCCCTACTCCAGTTCCTATAAGCCCCAACCCTGAGATAGGGCACTCTTCGCTACCTTTGGCCCCTCCCACAGCGTTACCAGAGATAAAAAACCAAACTTCTGAGCCAAAAAGAATGACAATCAAGCCCAAGACCCCCCTGGGACCGAATGCTCTCATTGGTCCAGGCGGCTTTTGAGGTTTTAAATGCCACAAACCCGGAGGCTACCAAATCCTGTTGGCTTTACTATGCTGCTCCTCCCCCTTATTATGATGCTATAGGATATAATTCTAATTATAATAATGTTAACACTCCAGATCAATGTCGATGGAAACAAGAAAAAAATAGTAAATTGACCCTGGCCTCAGTATTAGGAAACGGTACATGTGTAGGAACGCCCCCCTCGTCCCACCGACATCTTTGTGCCAATTTAAGCCTCCCACAGGGCTCAGGGTATCTCCTCCCTCCTCCGGATGGATGGTGGGCATGTAACACAGGATTGACCCCCTGCATTTCTTTAGAGGTCCTTAAAGCTTCAACCGATTTTTGTGTGTTAGTTCAGCTGGTCCCCAGACTCATTTATAAAGTTCCATAACTCAGTTAAAAGAATCTCTCACCTCGCTTTCAGAAGTAGTAATGCAAAACAGGAGGGGATTAGATCTGCTGTTCCTTAAGGAGGGCGGACTATGTGCTGCACTAAAAGAAGAATGCTGTTTTTATATTGATCATTCTGGGGCTATTACCAAAACTATGGACAAACTTAGGGAGCGCCTGGACAAAAGACAACAGGAAAGGGAAAATCAAAAAGGATGGTTTCAATCGTGGTTTGATAAATCTCCCTGGCTTACTACTTTAGTTTCCACCTTGTTAGGGCCCCTCATTATTTTATTGTTGCTTTTAACTTTTGGACCATGCATTCTGAATCGCCTGATAGCCTTTATTAGAGAACGCATTAGTACGGTACAAGTTTTAATGCTAAGGCAACAATACCAAAACTCGCAAAAAGAAACTGAAATTCCATGATTGAAATTAGTTACAAAAAAAAAAAAGGGGGGAATGTGGGGCCTTTAGGGACTTTCCACCCCCTCACTTGTTCCCGTAAACCAATTCTTCTCCCTATCGTGCGCCACTCCTTCTCCCTATCGAAACCAATTCTTCTCCCTATCGTGCGCCACTCCTTCTCCCTATCGAAACCAATTCTTGGAGTTTTTCAGTTGACGGGGACTTGCCAGACAGCGGGTAATTTTCCAGTTGCCCGTAACAGGTATACGCCCTAACCGCCACAATGAACAGACAACTATAACGGCCAGAAGGTGGGACAAAAGTTCCTAAGCCAATGAATTTAAAAGTCACCACATTTACCCAATCATTGTGAGAATATACCCGCCCTATGAGTAAATAAACCTATAAAAAGTATGTGATTCCGCTTTTAGGGGTTCCCCATCGGCCTCCTGCGTGAGGTTCAGGGAACCCCGGTGCATCGGCTCCTAATAAACCTCTTGCGTGTTGCAGCGGCTCTCGACTCTTGGCGGTTCTTGGGCGAGTTGGAATCTCTCGCAGACCGCTTGGGTCTAACAATAGCAACAGGGTTGCTTTCAAAACTGTATTGGCCTAAAACTTTAGAAATTGATCAACCTTAATTTGTTTTTCTTAGAAAAACCAACATCCAAGAAAAGGAGGATGACTCAGCACTTCATTTTTTTTTCTTTTAGTCCCAAATTTTCAAATCCTCAAACCAAAAATACTTGAGTACATTTGGGACTGAAATGAGACCCACAGTGCTTCCACTAAGGCCAGGGTTTAGAACTTCTCAGTTAAGGGAAGGGACTCTTAATGAACCTAATCATGCACATTTTTTTTTTTTTTTTGGCCAGAGTCATTGGCTGACTGCACTTATTTAGTTCTGCTTTAGAAATGAAAATCTAATAAAGTAACTGGCAGTTTCAATGTCACAGAAATTTTCTCCAGCATCCCAACTGGCATTGTGAAAACAGGCTCAAATTCCTCTAATCTCCCCGCTCTTTTACCTTCAAATGCCACGCTTCGAAACCAAACCATTTCCTAAGAAATAGCAGAGCTTGGTTGGGTTCAGAGGTCGGGGCACAGGGTTGGGAGGAGGAAGACTCTTTCTTCAGGTTGGAGGGGATTTGCTTTTTTCCACACACTGAGGCAAGAAGGACCGGAATCTGGAGGCTGGGAATGTTCTGCCTCTTGCCAAGGAATTCAAAGGAGCCATTGTGTTTGATACTTTGCTTCCCAATTGGCCTCTGACAGCAACATCAGAAGCAACAGATACTTCAGTTCTGTATCAGGAAAGAGGCATTTTTTTACAAAGAAAAAAAAAAAAAACCCACACACTGCTGAAGACACTGAAGCCTAATTACTCTACATCCCATAGTCTTAAAGATTGAGATCTCTGATACTATGTGATAACCCCTTGAGGAAGGGGTGCAGCTCCATTAGGACTTGAATAGATAGCATTTCTATACTTTACCCTCGATAAAACTGATATTCAAAATAAGTAGACTGGCTAGATGCTGTCATTCCCCCAGCCGTTGAACTGCGGTGATAACTATGCAGGATACAACAATACCATTTATTAAGCTACCAAATGGGAAATAAACTCTTTACTAAAATGTAAAAGGGATTTAAGATGTCCAAGACTAAATGATTAAGGAATTGGTTTATATGCATCACTGTTTCCCTTGCTTTTCTAAAAGATGTATGTATCAAATCCTCATATGTATGACTGGATCTTTAAAGTTCTGAATGGTCTGGATCTTCGCATTATAAATCCATGCTAAGAGAACAGAAAGTGTTCTAAGCAGCATGGTCATTACACTTATAGAGGTTGGAACTGCTACACAATATCCCCTGGGAGAAAATTTCCCGGTTTCTAGTGCTAAGGTGACCCAAACAGAGATGAGCTAAGGGCAGGAAAAAAAGGATGAGAGTAGTTATCTGCGAAGCATTGAAGGAAGTCGGGTCGGGGTAGGGGGGAGAGAAGGCATTGGTTGGTTGAGAGAGGTTGATGAAACCATTATCAAGCATGATAAGGGGGAAAAAGCCACGGAGACAGCATCATTTCCCAAATTGTAGTCACAAATGAAGAGCCCTAGGTAATTTGAATTGTTCCGCCAACCAAGTCAAATCCTGGGCCTCTCAGAAGCCATTGGAAATGTCTCGGGTTTTCTCATTCTGCTATTTTTATAGAAATTAAGCTTGTAAATGAATAAGAACAGAACCAACTCTATAGAAAGCACTCTTCCTTTATCCTCTATTCCCCAACGTTATACATATCTGATTTCCTGCCCAAATGATTTAAGGTTCCCAAATGCAAGTGAAAAAATTTAAATTTGAGATTTGCTCATACAACTACCTAAATCTCAACTCAAATCCGCTATTCAGAGAACATTTTATAGTAGACATGGAGAATAAAATTGTACAGTCCTCTTTTGCAGAACAAGAAATATGGAAGCATACCCAGGAAAGGCTCATGGAATAGTCCTCAAAAATGCTTGAAGTGATTGACATGTACATCCCCGGGGAATCAGAAGAGTCATATAGACACAAGCAACATCTACAAGCTTCTCCAACTTGCCCCTGTGTACCCTTTGCTGGTTTCCCTCCCCCTCTGCCCTTCCTCTGGGCATCGTTTTTTCTTTTTATTTTTTTAATCTTTGTCATCTGCTATTCTTTCCTCTAGGTTTTTACCATCCATTATTCAACTTTGTTTTTTTCTATTGTATATTTCTGTCACAACTGCTTTATTGTTATTATCCTAGGGTGAGTATCTCATTCCTTTAGACCACAGACACACTAAAGAAGTCCTGCAACTAAAGATATCGATTCCCATTATAGAAACAGGCACTCTCCCCTACTCTCAGCTCCCTTTCTCACTCCATCAATTAAGGTTTTCCAAATCTGGAGCAAGATTAAGAGATGTGTGTCCATTGCTGGCCCGTTACTGGGACAGATAGGATGGTGTTGCTGAGAAGCTCTGAAACAAAGACCAGTCAAAATGAGAAGTATGACATTCCCAGCAAACCCTGGAACCAATACTTGGGACAAGTGTCATCCAATTCCTGATTCTTATTTATTTATTTATTTTTGGCTGTGTTGGGTCTTCGTTGCTGCACGCGGACTTTCTCTAGTTGTGGCGAGCTGGAGATACTCTTCGTTGCGGTATGCGGGCTTCTTACTGCGGTGGCTTCTCTTGTTGCAGAGCACAGGCTCTAGGCACATGGGCTTCAGTAGTTGTGGCACATGGGCTCAGTAGTTGTGGCTTGCGGGCTCTAGAGTGCAGGCTCAGTAGTTGTGGTGCACGGGCTTAGTTGCTCCGCGGCATGTGGGATCTTCCCAGACCAGGGCTCGAACCCGTGTCCCCTGCATTGGCAGGCAGATTCCTAACCACTGTGCCACCAGGGAAGCCCCAATTCCTGATCCTTGAACTCTAGCCCCGAGGTCCTGGGACACCCAGTGCAGCCACATTTCCAAAAAGCCCCATCCTGGTTCTCGAATTCTTAACTCTATACATCTGGCTACTGAAAAATCAGGCTGAAGCCTCATGTGGGGCTATCTCATTTCCTAGTGACTTTGTAGACCCTTACTTACTCTGTTGAACACTTCTTGGGGACTTTGCCAAAATCTTGCATTTTCATTCACTCCATTATAAAGGCTTCTTTTCAGCTATAAAGATTTATGCCAATTAAAATTATATTTTGTCGTCCTCTTGGAGGCTTCACAGAGAGGATAAACTATGTGGCGAGTGGTCTCTCTCAGCCACCACTGTAGCCACGGGAGTGAGGCATTCCCAGCACACCCTATCTTTTCTACAAGTGTGAAAATATTAAAGATTTAAGCAAAATGTTCTGTAATAGAGCATCCCCTTGTGCTAATCATCTGGTTTAAAGTTAAGAAAGGAAAAACCTCATCCATTTGACAAAGATTAAAAGAAGGAATGAAAGTAAAAGGAAAGGTATGGGAAGGGGAGACCTGTCCTGGGACTGTCAGTCAGGTGCAGACAAGCAACTGTTGCTGATTTCTACTAACGGAGGAGCCATTGGCCAGATAAAGACAAACCTTTAGTTTCAACTTCTTGCATAATCGGTACTGGGACTATTGACAGCAGAAGTCAGCTAGTTAGGGGTCATCTGTCCCAATACACAAATGTATGTCTTCTGATACACACACTAAGGAATTCTCACAAAACTGGGTGAACAGTAGAGAGAACAAAAGAAAAATCACAAATAGAGTACTTCACACCAGGGAGCCCAAGAGTTTTGGCAACATGAAACCCAGCTCAAACCACATACACATAAAACAGAAATCTACTACTCATGTAACTGGGAAGTCTAAGGCATGGTCTAGCTTCAGACATGGCTCAGCCAGCTGCTCAAACGATACGGTCACAAATCTATTTCTTTTTCACCATCTCATACTTCCACCTTACTCTGTGTTGGTTTTACTTTCAGACAAGATTTTTCTACCTGGAAGAAAGACACCAGTAGCTCTAAGCTTACGCTGACCTTTTCCAAGGCATCCGAAAAACAAAATGTCTATTTCCCAGAAATCATGTCAAATCCCCAAAGGACTCTTAAGAGTGCTGCTTGGATCACTTGCTGATGGGGAAGCCTGGCCATATGATTGACAGAGTCACAAGGAATGTGGGAGTGGAAGATCCCAAGGAAAAGAGGCTTTTATCAGAAGAAAGGAGAATGGAGACTGGGTAGTTGAAGGCAGATGTCCTCCAGGCAGTGCTAATTCCAGTCACTTTGAACCTAAATCACTTGCAGGGGCCTTTGGAACTCATTAGCATCCCCTGGCTCAACAGCAAGATAATGCCTTACCTTCGCTCCAAGTGGCTGCAATGCTTTTTATGTCTGAGTGGAAAACAGACCTCAGCACCTTATGAGCCCCAACTACGTGGATGAATAAGTTCTGCTTAGCAGCTTGCAATGGTTCTTTTATTGCCATGACCGACCATCATGTAAATAAGTAGTTACTGACTTAAGAACTCACTATTTACTCAATAATCCTTAATGGGAACCATGATCCCTTTACATACTATTATAGACGTGCATAATTATGGACTTTTCAGATGGGTACTTCTTTTAGGCATTCACCTATAATAGCTCCTTCAAAGCTGTTAAGCTTTTATCATGTGAAGATCCAAGTAGAAAATATTTAGTTCACTCCTCATTGACCTAATAGAGAACAAACTCATCTTTAAGATGGTGCAAGCTTCCTGCCAAGAACTCATGGACAGCCTTGTAAAAAAAACATCTGGCTGGGGCTATCTGGGGAGGAAATCAAGTCGCCATTAGATCATGTTCATCTCATAGAGGAATTAAATATTGACACTGACTGATCATCGGTCATTGTTTCTTCAGTCCCTCCTGAAGGAAATCCTGTCACACCCACTTGTCCTGACTTTATTACTATCCAGCGAGGGTCCTATAAAAGTAAAATGTCGGGTAGGTGCGCTGGCTTCAACATTCCTCATTATTCAAGCACAGAACATAACTCTTACTTTAACAGAGAATAAGTTTTTACTGCGCATGGAATACATTGGCACCACAAAGGAAACCACAGCCAGGATCAGGAGATTGAGAGATACCTGCTGAGGTCACGAGCTTAAGAAAATGGGGTAATGTATGATGCGGTGCAATGTATATATCTGACACCATCAGTACACGCGATGCGTATCACATTACAAAAAATATTGGCATACCATGCTCGAATGGGTCTCAGGATATACAGTGAAATTTAACTTGCTTAGTTCAAATCAAGAAACTACGACGAGTTCATGACTCTATCAAAGGTACTAGGCTTGGTGAGGGAAATACAAAGATAAAAATAAAGTTTGTTTTCAAGCTTGCCCACCTCCATCAGGACTTTATCTTTACTAGCCCCACGTGCTACCATTCCCACTGACTCTCTCTCGGCTTCACCACTTAGAACTTCTCCCCAAGCCTCAGATAAGTGCAGCTCCTATTCAGCTTTCTGCCTTTGCATGTGCTGTTCCTCCTGAACTGCATTCCCCTTCGTTTCTTCTGCCTAGACGTTATAAAAACGTCACCTCCTCAAGGAAGCCTCCCTGATTCCTCCAGGTAGACCCAGCCACACTCTCTCTGCTTCTGAAGTACTTTCTGCAAACATCTATCTTGTACCATAAGCATTTGTATCTATGTTTTTCTCCCCCATTACACTGTGAGCTCCCTAAAAGCCAAGTTGTCTTCAAGGTGCTTACAGAGTACCAAGTACAAATAAGTCCCTAGTAAGATGCTTCTGCAGAGAAAAGCTATGTTATTCCCACTGCATTTATGCTGTCTGGGCCTCCTAGGCTGCTGGAAAAGAGACATATGCATAAACCAGGATGAGACAGACACCCTCAGTACTGGAGATTCGAACAACAAGGAGTGGGTAGGAGGGAGATACTTAGATGTACAGGGAAAAGAAGGAGGAAAAGAGGGAGAGAGAAGTGGAGAGAGCAAGAAAGGTGGAGGTGAGGCATTGTAGGAGGAGGACAGCATGAGCGCAGAGGAAGGTGAATGGAGGTGAAGAGAGGGGAAATGTAGGACCTTGGTGTGCAGGGAGCATGCGGATGGTGTGGGAGGGAAGCTGCAGGAGGGGAGACACTAGGGCACCACGTCAGAAAGGTAGACTGGAGTAAGACTGATCTCTGAGGGTTTGGATTGCTGGGTTGAGGCATTTGCATCTGGACTCTGCAGTGGTGGAAATTCAAGGAGAGAAGAAAGTAACATGGAAACGTCTGATCCCATCTGGCTTGGGTAGACCAATGAGGAAGCTATGACGACTTGGAGTCCAACGTTTTGGAACCAAAACCTCAAACCACACTATTCAAGAATCTGATCTCTCAACCAGTTTCAGTGAGACACAGGCCATCCTGGATGTACCTACCAGAGGAGAGAAAAATTGGCAGGTGATCAGCGCTGGTATTCCTCAGTCTCCAGGTCCTCAAGTATGCCAGGCACTTGCTGTGCCCTCTGCCGGGGACTCACTTCCCTGGGATATTCTCATGGCTGTCCCTCCTTTCATTAAGGTCCCTGTTCAAATATCATCTTCACAGAGAGGCCATTCCTAACCAGCATGTCAAAAACAGCACACACAGCACTCCACCCCTTTGTTCTGCTTGATTTTTCTTCAAAGCACTTATTAACTACCTGACATCACATTATATGTCTATTTGTTTATTTCCTTATCATCTATATCCTACAGTACAGGGATTGTCAAACTTTCTGTAAAAAGCTAAGTAGTAAATACTTTAGAATTTGTAGGCCATATGGTCTCTGTCTTAACTATTCAACTCTGCCATTGTAGCATGTAGGCAGCCGTAAACAATGCATAAATAAGTGAACATGGCTGTGTTCCAATAAATCTTCATTTTACAAACATAGGCCATGGGACAGATTTAGCCGTGGGTCATAATTTGCTAATCTCTGCTTCACTAAAAAGCTCCATGAAGTCAGCAACTCATCTATCTTGCTTACTTTGGGTTTTCCAGAGCTTGGCACATGGTAGGCACTCAATTAGTAATTTTTTTTTTTTTTTTTTTTTTTGCAGTATGCGGGCCTCTCACTGTTGTGGCCTCTCCCGTCGTGGAGCACAGGCTCCGGACGCTCAAGCTCAGCGGCCATGGCTCACGGGCCCAGCTGCTCCGCGGCATGTGGGATCTTCCCGGACCAGGGCACGAACCCGTGTCCCCTGCATCAGCAGGCGGACTCTCAACCACTGCGCCACCAGGGAAGCCCTCAATTAGTAATTTTTAAAGAATTCATATGTGAACGAAGTCCTATGGAAAATGAAAGGGATATAGGAACACTACACCCATGTGAATATATATACACTCCCTTTGTGATGGTTAATTTTATGTGTCAAATTGGGTGGTCCATGGTGCTCAGAAATGTAGCCAAACATTAATCTGAATGTGTCTGTGAGAGTGTTTTGGGATGAAATCAATATTAAAATCAGTGGACTTTGAGTAAAGCAGACTGCTCTCCAAAATGTGGGTGGGCCTTATCTAATCAGTTGAAGGCCTGAAGAACACAAAAGCCTGACCTCTATTGAGCAAGAGGGAATTCTGTGAGCAGATGGCCCTTACACTTGAGTTGCTGTATCAACTCTTCCCTGGTTTCCAGCCTGCTGGCTGACCCTGCAGCTTTGGGACTTGCCAGCCTCCATAATCACAAATTACATATGTTAATACCTTAAAATACACACACATGCGCGCGCACACACACACACTATTGGTTCCGTTCCTCTGACGAATAAACATGTAAATCTATACAGATTTACTCCATTGGCAAAGTGGGAAACCAACTGGTTCTAAAGAAGTAGACGACTTACACATGGTCAAGGTCAAATCACTGTCATGCAGAGTTTTCAGTGATGCCCTGTGGTCTTCAGAGACATGTTTCTAGCATGAAGGAGCTTTCTGAGCCTGACTTCCACCCACTCCACCTCCTTAGCCAGTAGTGTCAACTTGGGTGAGGATCGTAAATACATGAGGCACACAGTACGGCACCCTGGAGGCCAAGCACACTCAATCCCCACACCTTTGCATCCGCTGTACTTTCTGCCTGAAATGACATCTCACCAAGTTTTCACCTAGCTATTTCTTATCTATTCTTCAAAACTGCCCCCGGGATCCCCCATAGGACAGGGCTAGTTGGCCGTCCTAGGAGTCTTTGCCTCATGACAGCGGGTCGCCTGTGTGATAGTTATTGGTTTGCTTCTGTCTACCCACCCCTCACCCATCACGAGCTCCCACCTTCCCGAGAGTAGAGACTCCCTGTTCATCTCTCTACGCACCTCCCCTTACCTCCTGTGTCTTGTTTCTGACATGCAAGGAAGGCATTAATGGGCAATTAGATTAATAAGCAAAATATTTTAAGAAATTAAAGCAAATAAGGTATGTCACTTACTTACAACCTGTGAGAATACAGCTTGGTGTCACCCAAGGGAGATGTAAAGCCAAATTCTAAGGGTGTTAAGAATCCGCTCTAGGGGCCTCTGGCTGGGCAGAACTCCCAGTGACTTGAAGAAAGATTGCTCAGAGTGAGCACCAAAGGTGGGAAAGTACTACAAATGCCCTCTCAGCTCTGCACTATTTTTCTTCCCAACTTTTCAAAACACTAATGAGATGGGAACAGGTTGGAAGGTGTAATGACTAAGAAACAGCCAGAGCCTGGGCAGTCACTTTCAGTTCTCCCATGTGAAATACGCTCAGCTCTACCTATGGGAGTAATTTGGGGTCCCATGTGTCTAATTTTTCAGTAGACGTTAATAGGAAAATGGAATTTACTTTATAGCAATAAACAGACAACTTAGCTGAAACGCATCTGATCCATCAAGCCAGCCTCACCTGGTTGACAGGAGCTCTCATTAGCATCCATGTCCTTAGTAGATGGCTCCTAACTAGACTGGATTTAGTTCATTCAGATTATAAAACTGTAGGCCTCCTGGTTCTATCACTGACTTGCTCTAGAACATTTACGCTTTGTGTTTTTATTTCTCAGTGCCTCAGTTTCCGCATCTGTAAAACAGGGAGAGTCATTCTTGTCACCTACCACACAGGAGGGTCATGGGAATACACGAGCAGGCATCTCCAAAGCACTTTGCATTCCCATTACCTCCTCTCTGTGGATCTGAAGTAGGATTATTATTACCGAAAATGTCAGCTGTCATCTGTAAGGGTTATTTCCATCAAAAGGCTTGTTCAGGAACATTTCATAAAGGGAAAGAGAAAGTGTGCACAATCTCTTTAGAACTATCATAATTAGTCTCCGTAACAGTTGGGACTTTTTTCTTTTTTTTTTTTTTTTTTCAGTGCATTTAAGAGTCAGATTCTACAAAATTGAACACATCTAACATCTGGGCTGAAAAACTTGTACAAAGCCAGAAAGCCCCCCAAATGGGTATGTGTGGGCTTCAGTGGCAGAAGAGCCAGATGTACTTTTTGCTTCAACTACTCTTTTCAACCTTTAGGAAAAGAATTATAATTGAATTTTCACCCTTAAAAAAACCCTTGGCTTCCGTCTCTAACTTTTTTTTTTTCGTCTCTAACTTTTTAAAAGTATCTTTTCTTATTTGTTGTGAATTTAAGATTCTCCCCCAAACGATCAGAAATTTCTAGAAAAGAAATCTTTTAATGAATGTATAGAAGCATTTGGGGGTCCAGTTGTAACCATGTAAACTTTTACAGGGACAAATAATAGTTAACATTTACTGTCCCTACATTACGGGCCGGCCCTGTTTTAAGCACTTAAAGGGCATTATCTCATTTAATCTTTGCATGCACTCTGAAGTAGGTACTATTATCTTCTCCATTTTACAGCTAAGGAATCCAAGGAACAGATAGATTAAGTAATTTGCTCAAAGCACCATTAGCACAGAAAAAAAGCAAAGTGTTTTGGTTGCATCTTAATGCTTGAAGGAAATTTTCACTTAATTCAGACTCAATATAGCAAGACTCTAAGACAAACTTTGATATAATAAATTTATTCCAACCATATTAAACACTCTGTCTTCTGGGAAGAGCTGCACAGAGCCTTTAATACATGTCCCAGAGATCAGACAGTTTGGGCTCCAGGAAACAATTCCAACTTGAGAATTTGCCTCAGTTTCTGCCATCTTTGATATTCTGGGGGAAGAAAACACACACACACACACACACACACACACACACACACACACACACATTCATAGGAACATATTTCATCTAGTTGCTGAAGAAAAGCTGTCTTCAGTTGCTGTTCTTTTCAGCATGTCATCCAACAGCATCTAGAAGCTTCCTTGGGGAAGCAGGGGAATTTGCTGGATTGCCAAACAACCTTAGAAAATCCGCTGGGGACTCCATGGAAGGAGTCTGTGAACAAGGATAAAGAGAACGTGTTAGCGTTGCCTTGTTTCATGAAAAAGGGAACACACACAACAAAACCTGATTACAAAATCTCATTTTACAAGCTCAAGGTGAGACGCACTGCCCTGAGGCAATGGCCCCGCCCAGGGGACCTCCCCTAGGTTCTAGCACCATGCGCTTCCTGAGGAAAGACCTGATTCAACTGCAAGGGCTGGGCTAGATAAAACCAGGAGGGTTTATGTGCACAACACTTAACTTTAAACATTCCTTCATGGACATTTACAATGCACATAATTTACATATTCAATACCAGTGACAATTTACTTCTCCCATCTGAACAGGGCTTTCAACTGTGCCACTTGAACTAAATTAATAAACAGTAATTACAGAATGTTGTGTGAGCTAGCTGTTGATGTTGAGCAGATTCTAATCAACACCTTCTTTTAAGGGCCAATTAAAGCTGAATGTATGCAATATAAACATCTTCGAGTATTTAGACATGAACCGCAGAACAAGGTAAAAAAGAAATTAAAATCTGAACAATTAGACTGGAGATGAGCCAGTCAAACCTGGATGGATGGACACTTTTCAGATGGTCTCTAAGGTCATGTTAATTTCTTGAAATGATGAGATTTTTGTAAAATGGGGAGGGGCTCCAAGGACTTCTCAGACAGAACCCCACCCGCTTTGAGATTTCTCCAACATCTTGTACTCTTTTCCGTATGCTTTAAGTTTCGTGGCACTTCTTTTTCCATTGCCTCAAACACTTTTCTCCTTAATTCATGTGCATCACAGAGATAACTTAATCTCCATATTTCTGACTCATTTATGTATAAAACCTCTATGTGCTGTTTGGTATCTAAGAAACCTTTCCCTAGGCCCCATCATTGGCCATCCAGGGGCTACAGAAAGCACAGAGTGTGCCCCAGGCCCCTCTATGGAGGTTTACATCTCAAATAAACAGAACACACACAAAACACTGGGGGGAGGAATCAGAAGATTGGGGAGGAGAAATCGGACAGCCTCTCAGCAGAAGGTGTCCTCGGAACCGATTGCCTCTGCTTCCTAACACGGCAGCATCCCGGGCTGGCTTCACGGCTTTGGGAAAGGGAACGAAAGGGAGACGTTCCAATAACGCTAAAATGTTCTGGATAATGTACGGAGCTGCAAAAGTGACCAATGTATATGGTAGTGAATGGGTTTCTCCAATAGCTGGGAGAAATCGGTAACTATGGTTCTTCCAAACTAGGCATCTCAAGAGATCAGAATGAGAGCAAGTTGACTGTAAATATCACTTTCTGTGGGGCGTAAGATGGCATCCCTATGAAAAGTCTAGGAAGAGCCTAGCCCCAGTGGGTAGTTGAGGACACATTTGTGGGCCTCTGACCTGTAACCCTCCCTTCCCCTTTCTACCTTGGCCCCCAAGGCTGCACCTTGGCAATGCCTTGCTTCCCTCAGGCTACCTGACTGCTGCTTTTATAATATACCTCAACCATCTTTCCTTCCCCTACTGGGATCTCACTTTTCTCCCTCCTGGACTTGCCTGGTCTCTGACTATCCAAATCATAACCAATCTCAAGGCTGGCTTCAGGCTTCCTCTTCCAGTGTCTGTCTGTCTGTCTCTCTCTCTGTTTCTCTGTCTCTCTCTCTCTCTGTCTTTCTCTCCCCTCCACCCTTCTGTAAACTATGTTGCCTACAATTTAACCATAAATTGCTTTGCTAACTTTGGTTAGTTGCCCACTCCATTTACAGGTATGCTTATCCTCTCCCTTACCTAGATTACAAACTGCCCAAGGACAGAGATTTTGTACTTACAGGGCTTTACCATAGCACCTAGCATAGTAGCATAGGACTATTTATATGAGCAAGTGCTAAATGAATATTTGTTGGGTGAATATGAACGCAGCTTCCTTTAAAGTCAACAAAATGAAAGTCTCTGTTTGGCTTCGAATATTTCCTCAATAAAATTTGGAAGTATAATGATAGCTTCTGTGCCCGACATCAAATTTCAAGATAGCTCTCATTCACTAGTCAACATAGTAAAGTGAGAGAATTACGGAGCCATGGGGCCAGGAGGGACCACAGGAAATCATTTTATCTCATAGTCCTGCCTCTGAAGAGGACGGTACCAAATATACTCTTGAAAAATAGTTGCTGGGTTCTGCTCTGTGCGTAGTCATAACCACAGTAATCATAATAATGGTAATAGTGATCGTTTATTGAGTGCTCACCACAGGAAAGAAAGGCCTCTCAAGACGGTCTGAGGCCTGGAAGCCACATTTCTGTGGGTAGAGGCCAGGTGTGCCCGTGGACTCGTGCCACCAGGGAAGATGCCCCAAGCTCTCTCATCTCTCATCTTTGATCCGTTTGACCATTTCCTTCCTTGTCTTTTTTCTCTTCACGCTCCTACTGGTTCCCTGGACAACCTCAGCTGCTTCCCATGGCATCATCACCCAAAATTTCAGCAGTAGGAAGAAGAAATGAATTCTAGGATGGGCTCTTAAGCCCTTGTGCCTCCCCCGAGCTTTAATTTCACATTCCTAATCACGTATAGGTCATCTTCACCGGTGCTACCTCAAACGTCATGTGTCCCCAAATGAATCTCTGCTCTTTTCCTATTGAAGCCAGCTCTTTTCTCTCTTTTTTTCTTTATAATTGCTCTCAGTACTCATCCTCCTGCATCTACCAAAAATCTGAACTTTATCCTTGATAACGTGGTGTGTAGGAAAGAATGGGGGTTTGGGGGTCTAAGAGGACTGAATTTGAAACATGCCTCAGCCATTGACCAGCAGCTCTGGGACTGGACAATCTTTTTAACTTCTCTGAATATATTTTCTCACTTGAAAATAGAAATATCAATATATTAACAAGGCTATCACATATTAGACCTTCAAAAACATTCATTTCCTTTCTTTTCTTTCTTTTTCTCTTCTCTTCTCTTCTCCTCTCTTTCCTCCCCTGCCATTTCTATCCCTTCCTTTCCTTTCCCTTCTTCTCTTTCCCGCCCCCTCCCCCATTACAAATCAATCACCAAGTCCTGTCAATCATGCATCCTAGGTAAGGGCCCTCTTCTCTCCACCCCTACTCTTATCAACATCTCTCTCACAAGAACTCACAATCCAGTTTTTCTGCCTTCGTTTCCTCCTACTCTAATCCATCCTGTTCTGTGCTACCAGTTACATAAAGACCTAACTGCCTTATATAAAGTCTACAGTTATTTCCCAGTTGCTTCCAAGAGAAAAAACAAACTCCCTGGCAACATTCAAGACCCTTCATGATCTACCCTCAACTTACTTTTCCAGTCTATTCTTTAGCTAGTCCCCAAAGCTCCCCCTAGATTTCAGCTGGGTTATTTCCACTCCCTGACGACGCCAGATTCTTTAGTATATGCATGCTATTCCCTCTCGAATCTTTCCTACCCCATCTAACACACATACAACCTGGCAAACTTCTATAGATGTTCCCTGACGCTGGTCAAAGGTGAGTCCCTCTTACAAACCTTCCCTGAACCGCAGAGGCCAGTTAGGAGGCTCAGATTGAGCTTTCAAAGACCCTAATTAATTATGGTGTCTTGGCCTCTTTCCACTCCCATTGTCCCCTGGGTCTTGGCTTTGCTTCATATATTCTTATATTCCTATAGGTTGTATTTTCCCTGAATCCCAGTACCTTCCATCCTGGCATTCTCTGCCCATATAAATCCATGCCACAGTCACTCCTCCTGGGACAACAGAGTATTAACTTTCTAGCCTGGGCTTTGGTATCAGAAAATCCAAATTCCAGTCTTTGATTTGTTGCATATTAGTCACAAGATCTTGAAGAAAGTGCTCAAAGTCTCTGAGCTTTTAGTAGTACCTTCCTCATATAGCTGTTATAAAGATTAAATGACTGGCATAAGGATAGACATATAGGTCAATGGAATTGAATCGAGAGCCCAGAAATAAACCCTTACTTTTTTTTTTTTTTTTGCGGTACACGGGGCTCTCACTGCTGTGGCCTCTCCCGTTGCGGAGCACAGGCTCTGGACGCGCAGGCTCAGCGGCCATGGCTCAGCGTGCCCAGCCGCTCCGCGGCATGTGGGATCTTCCCAGACCGGGGCACGAACCCGCGTCCCCTGCATCGGCAGGCGGACTCTCAACCACTGCGCCACCAGGGAAGCCCAACCCTTACATTTTTTAAGGTCAGTTGATTTTCTACACGGATGCCAAGACAATTCAACAGGAAAAAATTCTTCCAACAAATGGTGCTGAAACAACTGAATATCCGCATGCAAAAGAATGAAGTTGAACCCTTACCTCACATCATATATAAAAATTAACTCAAAATGGATCCTAGACCTCAATATAAGAGCTAAACTAAAAAACTCTTAGAGGAAAACATAGGACTGAATCTTCATGGACTTGGATTAGGAAATTATTTCTCCATATGACATCAAAAGCATGAGACAAAAGAAGAAATAGATAAATTAGACTACATCAAAATTAAAGAATTTTCAGCTTCAAAGGACACTATAAAACTGAAAACACAACCACAGAATAGGAGAAAATATTTGCAGATCATATACCTGATGAGGAATTTGTATCCAGAATATGTAAAGAACTCATAAAACTGAACAGTAAAAAGACAATAACAAATAATCCAATTTAAAAATAGACAGAGGATTTGAATAGACATTTCTCCAAAGATAACATACAGATGGCCAATAAGCACATGAAACGATGCTTTACATCATTAGTTATTAGGGAAATGTAAGTCAAAACCACAGTGAGATATCCCTTCACATCCACTAGGATGGCTAAAGTAAAAGACAGACAGTAACAGTCTGGCAGTTGTTTAAAAAATTAAGCATAGTTACCACATGATTCCACAATTTCACTCATATAAATACACATAAAAATAAAAAAATATATTTCCACCCAATAACCTGTACCAATGTTCATAGTAGCATTATTCATAATAGTCAACAAGTGGGAGCAGCACACATGTGCCTCAGGTGATGAAGAAACCAAATATGGCATATCCATACAATGGAATATTATTTGGCAGTAAAAAGAAATAAAGTTCTGATAGATGCTACAACATGGATGAACCTTGAAAAGACGCTAAGTAAAATAAGCCAGACACAAAAGGCCATATATTGAATTATTTGTATGAAATGTTCCAAATGGGCAAATCCACAGAGACAGAAAGTAGATTAATGGTTGCCAGGGGCTAGAGGGGTGAGAGAAACAGGGAGTGATTGTTGATGGGTAGGTGTTTCTATTTGGGGTGATCAAAATGTTCTGGAATTAGATTGTGGTGATGACTACACAATTCTGTGAGTATATTAAAAGCACTGAATCATGCACTTTAAAGGAATGGATGTATGATATATGAATTACATCTTAATAAAGCTATTATAAAAAATTAAAGTTAATTAAAAAATTTAAAAGAAGATTAAATGAGATACTTGGCCCACCATACTTATTATTATAACGTGTGCCTCTGTTGTTGCTGTATTGTCCTTATCCTGCTGTAATGTCCAGATTGCTATAACATGAGCTCTTTGAAGATAGGAGCCATGACTTCCTTAAAACTTATGCCCTGTTTATTTCTTTGCAGTCCCTACAAAGATATTTGGCATAGGGAAAACTGCACGTAACATAACATAAAACTGTAGATAAATTAAAATGAATGAGTAAGTGAGCAAGTGAGGTTTTCACAAACATTTTCAGCACCTCTATATTATACTGGGCTTTGGCCAGTACAATCTGCAAGGATGCTACCAGTTCCAAGGACCCTCCATAGCTATTTGCATACCTGAGTTTAGAGGGAGAGACAGAAGGTAGAAAACAGAGATGGGTGAATCCTGGTGATAATCCTTGAGGCATCACTAGGCATGACCCATTCACCGAGTTTCTGTCTGTTCTCCTGGGTTAAAGTTCTTCACAAATTAACAGATCCAAATTTCAGAACGCAGAAAATCTCAGAGCTAATGAGAAGCCAAGGTTTTTATTTACTTTTATTCTAAGTCACAACTTTCTCACAAAAGTTGCCAACAGTTCCTTCTGAGCTCTGCTGAGATAGCATAAGTTGTATTTTTATAATTCCAGTCTCTTTTTACACAGGACTCCACTCTCACTTTCTGCTCCCATGAGAGACTGGCAATCGGTCACAGCATATCTCCCACCAAGTCTGGGTATGACCTAAAAATCCATCTTAACACAGTGCATGGAGAATCACTATCAACCTGCTTGACTTATCTATTGCTGCATAACAAATCACCCCGAAGCTTAGTGACTTAAAATAACAACCATTTTATTATTTCTCACAATTCTGTGGGTTGACTGGGCCCGGCTAGATGTTTCTTCTACCCTATGTAATGAAGTCTGGGTTGCAGTTATCTGAAAGTTTACCTAGGCTAGAACATCCACAATGACTCATGCACATGGCTGACAGTTGGTGCCGATTTTGTGATGGGAACTCAGATGGGCTATCAGCTGGAAAACCTCAGTTCTTCTCTACCTGGTTCCTCTGTATCTGGTTAGAGCAAATCAGAGGAGCAGCCTCCATTCAAGGGGAGGTTACACAAGGGTATGACTGCTAGGAGGAGTGATTCATTGAGGGACACCACTATAACCAACTACCACACAGTCTACAGTAACTGGAAAGGGAGATGAATTCCGTCCGTCATTCCTGACCCTTTGCTATACCTATTCGTTCTAGTCTGAAGCACATCACAGCTCAAAAACAGATTTGACATCACATAACAACAGTGCCATATGCAGGCTGTGAGGCATCTCGCGCTGAATCATGTCCTTCTTCCCCTCCCTTTACCACTGACCCCCACGTATCCCTTGACAGACTCATGTACGCCATTCGCGTTTGGTGTGCTTCCTCCACTCATGTTGCCCATAGAGCATTGGGAGAAAACTGTTTCAGATGGCTTCAGCCAAACATTCGCTATCAACAGCAGTTCCTATTTCTGGAAGGCCAAGTGTTTTGCACCAAAATTACACAGCAGAGATACCAGATAACCCCCTACCCAGAGACAGGGATCACTTGGGTCTCATCTGCTCTGGGGTAAATGGTAACTGAAAGCTGGATTCTGGGATCAGATGTAAGGGACGCTGAGAATTTATTGACCAAAAGGGGCCTTGCCACAAAGTCAATGGATAGGCTGCAGGAGTCTGTGAACCCCAAAATTACATATAAAAATTTGGATGTCTGTGTTTTTTTCTGGAAAAAAGACCTATTAGCTTTCATCAGATATTTTTTAAATCGAGGTATAATTAACATAACATTATATTAGTTTCAGGTGTTCAACATTATGATTTGGTATTTGTGTATATTATAAAATGATTGCCACGATAAGTCTGGTTAACATCCATCACCCTACACAGTTACACTTTTTTTTCCCTTATGATGAGAACTTTCAAGATCCAGATTATTAAAAGGGACCCTATATCCCAGAAAAGGCTAAGAACCTGATCTCACATAGAGTTATGCAATACACTTTTCCCATCACTCAGAAGGCCGACTTGCAGCTTACGTGAAACCACGTCTTCCCACCTCAGCTGCAGAAGTGTAGGTTTGATCAATCATACACATCACAGGTAAGATCAATGCAGCTCTATTATTCTCCATTGCCTGGTCCTTGTCTCTCCTTTGTTTCTGTCCTCCTCTTGCCCTTATTTTCTTTTCCTCTCCATATCCTTCCACTCATCTCCTGAAGATTCTATTTTTTAAATATTTCAGCCATATCCCTGGGCAAAACATTACCTATCTCTAACATTGAATGGCCTGTAATAGATAGAACTTTATAGCTGGAAGACACTGGATTACCTTATACCCACGGTATAACTCAGTCTGAGATAAGAACTAGTAGATTATAATGAAACACTGGTGCACACTCCTGAGGGCCCTTTTGTCTCACTCAGAAGTATGTTTTCCCTTTAACAACCATAAGAATAGAATTGACAGGTTGTAGTATATCACTTTGATTAAATTATTCCAGTGGTTTCCTACAGTATCATTGCGGAAGTGCAGAAATTTCCCCTTTAGTTTACAGTTTTCCGTTTTTTATTGCGTATATCCCAAATGCGACCAAAGGAGGAGAAAGGGTTGACTGTCCCATTATCATGGAACAGTGGAGTTTCCTTATATGGATACATCAACTCACGGACATCATCAACTATTCTTGCCGGGTCAATTCATTAAGCATCAAATGAACCAGGCACCAGCTATGTCCAGGTGAGTACAAAGAGGACCAAAACAAATTGTCTGCCCTCAAGTCGCTTATGGTCTAGCGGGAGAGACAAATGAGAACACAGACAAATAGGAAGAGGCAGTAGAGAATTAGACTCAAGGCCTAACATCATCAGAGTGAAAGTGGAACGAGAAATTTATTCTTATCTCCCACCTCTGCCTTCAACTCCTTCTAGAACCGTCTGCTTTTGATATTGTAGTTCTCCTTTGTTGCTTTTCTTAAACCAAAAGAGTAAAAAAGTGAAAGTAGGAGACGAGCCTCTCCAACTTCTTGTCCTTTTTCCCTTTTCCTTTCCAAGCCTCTTTCTTTCTCTTTCTGTTCCTTGGCCCAGGCAGTAGACCCGGGCCCATTTTGGCTTCTTCTGCTCTAGCTTTCTGTCTCGTCCTCCATTGCTTCACCTCACAGACCCCCGTTTTTTACCGCGGGCCTCTCACTGTTGTGGCCTCTCCCGTTGCGGAGCACAGGCTCCGGACGCGCAGGCTCAGCGGCCATGGTTCACGGGCCTAGCCGCTCCGCGGCATGTGGGATCTTCCCGGACCGAGGCACAAACCCGTGTCCCCTGCATCGGCAGGCGGACTCAACCACTGCGCCACCAGGGAAGCCCTCACAGACCCGCTTTTGCCCAAGAATATGTGCTGATCGGCTCACATGTCCACTCTGTGCTGGGCCTTAGAGACACAAGGATGAATCCAATCACTTTCCGGAGGAAGATTGTTTACAAAACTCTCCACCTCCTAGGGATCTATATTGCCTCCATCTTATGTTCCTTTTTTATTTCTCCCACTATCTCTCCTTGGACTATTTTTATTTCCATGTCAACTGCGGTTAGAGACCTCCTATGAGAAGGAAATTATCTTTAATGCAACAGGAACATTAAAAGCCTCAGTTTTCTTGGAAATTATTAAACTCACGAGGGGTTCACATTAGGTTTTGAATTTTGAGAACTAAGTTATAAGAAACTTTGTTTTTCGAACAGAATTATTTTAACACTTGCCCTTTCTAGCTCTTCTTCAGATATTGTTTTTAAACCTCAGGCTGTTAAAATTTTCTGTAAGCTCCAATCAACGCCAGATTCTGAAGGAAAGTCACTTCAAATTCTTAAACGTGAACTAAATCTGTCGTAGGTAGGAAGCCTGGAAGCAGCTGATGTCCACATCTCTGTGTGTGCATATGGGACAGGGTGTTGCTAAAAGGACTCAGCTGGTCTGTGTGGTCTGCTGGGGTGCCGCCCAAGTTCAAGAGAACACTAATAAGAGCTGTCAGTTTTTGCTCATTCTTTTATCCACATAAATATATTCTGAGTACCTTCTATGTATTCGGCATTAAGCTGGATGTTGAGATTATAATCGTGAACAAGACAGACACAGTTCCTGCTCTGATGGACTTTTCAGTCCAGCTGGGAATATGGACCATCAAACATGTACAGTAATTCTGATAAAGTGTCCTGACGTTATGACAGTGCTGACCATGTGCCGGGCCCTGTGCTAGGTGTGCTGTGTTCTTATCTTCACCTGATGTTCCTGACACCACTATGAGTTAAGCACTGCTATTCCCCCCACTCTCAATCTAAGGAAACTGAGACAGAGTAGTGAAATAACTCACTCCAAGTCACAGAGCTCTGAACCCATAACCAGAGTGTCTGACTCCATAACCAGAGTCCTTATCCCCACACCACACCATCTCACACAAAACAGGAAGACGGCATCGTGCTCGACGTCATAAACCTACTGCGGTCAGGACTGGGAAAGGATAAAATAAACCAGCATTTGCAGTGTCTTAAGCTACGTGTCTGTAGGGAGGTCTCTTTGGAGAATTAGGAATAAAATAACAACATGATTTCAAAAGGTCATTCTCTGTGACCCAAACCATTTTCTAATTCTAGGAGTGAAAAGAATCTCTGCAAATTGAATAAAAGCGATAAAAGAATTGTTTTAAAAGAAGATTCTCACTCATTTTCACAAAGGCTGTATTCATATTTCCAGGGCTTTGTCAGAAAATCAAGGCTAAAAAGAAAAAATAAAATAAAGACTAGCTCCCCTTAAGAGGAAAAAAGAGAGAGAAAGGAGAGACTGTACGTAAAAGCACAGTTTAAAAGTTCTATCTCCGGCCAAGGTCAGCAGACTGCCCAGGTCTAGACAATCTCACTGGAACCTCAAATTTGTAAATGCCCCATAGCTCACTCCCTGGAGTGTGAGGGGACATATTCCTACAACTGTTATTACCATTTAGCAGCTCAGAGGAAAGCAGCTATTCTTTGACTTTTCCTGGGAAGATTTTCTTTTACTAACAGAAAAGGAGAAAAACGTAATTCTTGCAAAAAGAAGCAATCTTAAGAAAGTAGACCTAAAACAATAATCCTCTCTGACAAAAGTTGCTTCATGAAGAATTTTCTGCTGTACATTTACTTGCAGTTGTGCACGATATCTTAAGGTAACTAGCGCATAGACTGCTTGTCTGACTGCTCACGTTCTGCTTCCAGCTTTGGAATAACCAACAGGGTCGGATTTTGCAAGTCATTTCACTTCCCTGGGCCTCAGTTTCCTTTTCTATAAAATGAGAACGTTTGGACTTTAGACTTCTCCTTCCATCTCCAATACTCTGTGACTGTAGTCCATGAACCCAAACTAGATAGTTGCTTTTCCTGATGAACTTTCGAACAGATGCAGTCCCATGGGAAACCAGACTCTCTGAGCATTTATAGCAAACCATATTTATATCAGTGGGTGGCCACCCAGCTTCGACGGCCTCCCTCGTGCTAGGAGAAGTTTGAGATAGGGAAAAACGCAAGAGAAAATTAGGGTGAAAGATGGTTTGAATAACTTTCTGACCTGGAAAACAGTGAGATTCATACCAACTGAACCTAAAGGGGAGGAAATTATATATAATGATCTATGTCATGAGGATACTATCTTTAAAATATTAATCCTCTGTATACTTTTTACCTCTTCTTCTAAACTGTGTTTCGTAGCACCCACTCTATATCTTGATCACAAAGGAAGTAGAGAAAATGAATGTCATTTCAGGCAGGAGGAAGTAATGACGTGTGTCGGGGGGGGGTAGGGGAGAGGGAGGGACCTCCCACCAGACTGAAGAGGAAAATTAAAATCTGTCCTTTTGGCCCCCAGTGGATTGTGGGAAGCATAAGGGAAGAGAGAGAGGGGATAAATGATGAGACATGCATGCTGTGAACAGTTTCTCTCAGCCAAAGTTCTTGAGAGTTAATCATTGCTGCACAACAAGTTACCACACACTTAGCAGCTTAAATCACACGCATTTATTATCTCATGGGGCCTCTGCTTAGCATCTCACAAGGCTGTTATCAAGATGTCAGCCAGGCTGTGTTCTCATCTGGAGACTTGACCGAGGAAGAATTCACTTCCAAAATCACTCAGGTTGTTGACAGTTTTTATTTCTTTGTGGTTGCAGAACTCAGGTCCCTTGTTTTTACTGACTGATGGCTGCTGGCCCCTCAGATTCTGTAGTTCATCCACAATTCCCTGCCACATGGGCATTACCAGAATGGCCCCTTCATCAAGTCAGCAAGGACAGTCTGTAGAATGATCTACTAGCAAAGTGGGATTTTATATAATGAAATGCAATCACAGGACTGCCCACCCACATGCAAGAAGAGGAGATTATACAAGGGCATGAAAACCAGGAAGTGGGGATCATAGGGGACACCCTAGAGTCTGTCAGTCATAAATGCCAAAAGCAAAGAGGCCCTTGTCCTTGTCTGAGTCTCTGGGGAGAGACTGTCCCCATCCCATACCCAGCATGTGATGGCCATATCAAAGCAAAATCATGGTTAAGCTGAGAGAGGGACTGAGTTAGTTTCCTGGAGTCCCCTCTCTTGTATAGAAAGTATTCAGAAGTTGCTGGATGCTCTAGAGAAGGAACTGGAAGTAACTGACTTGTGGGGCAGTCAGTTCACCAAAGGGGTTCTCATGGCAGAGCAAAATGACCCTGTGGACAAGGGTAGCCCAAGCCAGTATGCAAGTGGGAGTCATAGCCAGACCTTGGAGGACTACACAGCACCAGCTGGGTCAAAAGAAAGGCTCACCAGGCCATTACCAAGCTCAGAGAAAAGAGTCTCAAGTTTCCAGCAGCAGATGTCAGCTGGGCAAGCGCTAACAATACAGGGAAAGGACACGGTCCAGCAAGACCAGTGAGGACTCAGAGAGCAGCCAAGAGCTTGCATGAAGACCACTGGGACCACTTTCCGTTGCCATGGCAACAGAGGAAACTCCCCCACCTACCATCTTGAGGAGGAAGATTCCAAAAACCTAAGCATTTACCTGAAAGAGATCATTTTAAACCAAAGGAGACTGACATATTTTTAATTGGCTCACTTGAAGTTCACGTTTGTTTCCCTGCTACCCCAGGGCTGAAGGATCCTGAAGAACATTTAGCCAGTTACAGAGAATAAAGAAATTACACTTTCTTTGCACAATTGGATTGCGTGAGTAAATTTGTAATCTTGCTACACCTGCTATGTAACAGACACTATACACATATTTTCATAGAGTTCTCCCACAATCCTATGAGGTAAGTGTTATTATATTCCCATTTTACAAATGAAGTTGAAACTCTGAGAGGTTAAGTAATTACACAAGGTCACACAGCTGGTAAGTGGAAAAGTTTGTGTAGGACCCAGAATTGTCTGATTCTAATTCTTACGCTCTATTTACTGTACCTCAGTTTTAGTCAGAGTAAACTAAGTGCTGTAACAAGCATTCCCCAAATCTCAGAGGCCTCGCACAATACAGTTTGGGCTCTTGCTCATTTCACAGTCCAGTGCAGGTTGCTGGGGGAGGGTTTGCTCTGCATAGTCTTTGGGAGACCCACACTCTTTCCATCCTTTGGCTCTACCCTCTTCAAAACCCTCAGCGTCCTCTCCACTCAGCCAGAAATTATAAGAGGGGAGACAACCAAGGGTGTGTAGGGTGATTCTATGGGTCAGCCTAGAAATGGTACACATCACTTCTGCCAATATCTATAGGCTAGAACTCAGTGATGTGATGTCACCTAACTGCAAAGCAGTTGGAAATGCAGTCTAGGTGTGTGCCTCAAAGACAAAGACGTGGGATTTGTGAACACATAGTATTCTTTGCCACAATCCCATAAACTCAGAACCTAAAAGATGTATATGAAATCTTTCCTACCTCCCTCACTGCAGAAGAGTCAGATTTTCCTATCATTAGATCTGAAGGTCAAATTCAGAAAATCAATCTGATAATAAAATGGTAAAGATAATAGATGCAGCCAGAAAACTTTATGTTTGTCTTCATGGTACTCTAAATTTTGCTGTGAGGTATCTATGGTCTCTTTTGGTTTTATATAAAGGAATCCAGCAGCTGAGGTCCATGACTGGCATGTCCTCCGAGTTGTCTGTAGGCAGAAAGTGAGCTGTGGTTGATTCTAGCTGCTTAGTGAAATCATAGAGTAACCTATGTTTATGGTGTGTCTATGGCTTGGATGTTGGAGTTCCTGAGGGAGGAGAAATCTAAGACAGCATGGTGGCGGTTATTTTACTATAGATTTGGAGTGGCCCTAATTGCCTGGATTTAAATCATTCAGATAACTGAGAATAATAATAATTAAATTATAACTTAGAAGTTACCATGCCATACTGAGTTTTGAATTCCCAGGACTGATAGGCACTAGACAAGTGCCTATTGATTTGGTCTTGCCAAGAAATTTATTTTAACGATAGCTATGGAAAGACAAGCTTAGAAAATGTATCATTGCCTGAGATAAGGCCAATACTTTTCTTTTCAAAACCATTGATGTCTCGGAATAATGTTAGGCTGGCTAAATGCTGAAATAAGATAAATAATTATCAGCTTGGGAATGGTTGCCCTGTGTCCCTGACTTAGGATGAGATCAGTGATATTGCAACTGTGCTTTCTGGTGTCCTTCAGAATTTGATGGAGGAGCTGAAGAAACCATGGCTCACGGAAGGTAGAGCAGGGGGCACAGAAGGGCACTGGTTCGCCACCCTTAATTCAGCCACAACAGTTTTGTCTGGATCTCTTGTACATACTGGGTTACCATATAAAATCTGAAGAAAGGATACTAAGGTTAAAGATATTGGCAAACCAATGTACTAAACCACTGGATTTGCTTAGGCATTATATGTGGTATGAGTAATTTTGCCTGTCTCTCTCTGCCTGAGAAAGAAACAAATGGGCAGGTGATGGTGGGTCATTTGGAGTCTATCTTCCTCAAAGGCAATTTGGAGAGTGGAAAGAGCATGGACTCTGGAAACGAACAGACCTGAGATCAAAATATGGATTTTAGTAGATATGTACAGTAATATCCTGACCTGGCAGGATGGTTTTGAAGAATATGGAAGATCACAGATTTAAGGGGAGACTATATATGGTAGTGGTTAAAAGTATGGTGCAGAGTTGGACTGCCTGATTCTAGGCACTGCCTCTAACTACCTGGGTAACTTTGGGCAAGTTAACTAACCTCACTGATCCTCCGTCTTCTCATTTATAAAATAGATTTAATAATAGTATTCATAAGCTCATTACAAAGATTCAATGAATAAACGTCTGTAAAGCACTTAGCACAGGACCTGATACATAATAAGGTTACAGTGATGACAATTCTTACAAATAATTGTTAATAAAGTCCCAAGCAGAGATCCAAATACCCAGAAGACATTCAATAAATCTTAGCTATAACAGTTTTAACATTACACCTCCCCTCAGAAAATGTAAAAACAGAGTGAAGAAAAAGGAAGGGGGCATAGATTGCCAATAAAGAGTGAAGGAGTGATTATTTTTTTACAGAGTTGAAGATGGGTAGAACAATTGAATGAGTAAATAAACAAAAGAATGGGGTTGTTCATGGGCTTAGAGACGACCATGGATACACACACTTGGGGCCAATTTCATGCTCAGATGTAGGCATTACCATGTAAGAGGAAAAGCTAAGAGCTCTGGCGTGATTCAGTCGGCCTCATTCCGAAAGCAGGGCAATGCCTTCAGACAGGCTTAATAAAATGCACATGAAACCTGGAAGCCAGCTAACGCCTCATCACTCTACCAGCTTTACTAACCCATTCCACCCATACCTGTGTCCTCTGGGGATGACCATCCAGCTCAGGACCGGATGTAGGCAGGCAGCCAAGACAAAGGCCAAGAAAGGAAGAATGGTTAGCCCAGAAAGGGGGCAACTCTCTAACTGGGGCTTTTGCTTTTCAAACCAGCTCCCACATATCATTTAACGGGCAAGTGTATGGTGTCCAGTTGTGCAAGGTTCGGCAGTAAACAGACAAAGAGAATAGCATATATGTAGCTCCTGCCCTCAAGTACCTTGGGATCCAAGACTCATCAGAGAACCCTTTTTCTAGGCAGCCCATCAGACAATAAGATCTGATGGCAACTTTGCAAACTCCTGTTCTATCTTCTTAATATTATAAAAGCCAATTCCTTCAAATTATCCATTAGAGGCAAAAGAGAAAGAGAAAAAAAAAACCCACCCTACAATAACTTCTAAAATCCAAACTGATTAATTTCTCAAATGAATAATTTAGATCTTAGACATGAAATCATTTGGAAAAGAGCTTCTACTTTAAGTAATTTCATTCTATACCTTTCAACACCAACAGATGCCACTATTTCACAAAACCTAATGCTTGTCCCAGCTGCAAGATGTCTTCCAATACAACCAATCAAAGCAGGCAGAAATCTGAGACTACTGGTGGGCAGGGTTCCCTTCCAATTCTGAAGAGAAAGGGGCAGGACAAGGGTGAGCTATAGCCAGGTCAATCCCTTCAACCTAAGCAAATAGATACTTGCGGATGAATGCTCAGGATATGAGATATTAATCTAGAAATGTTATCTGGAGACTAGATGGACTACCCATCTCCAAAATGCTTGAGTACAGTAGACTGCATCTCCCAACAACGATGCGGTGATTATATTTTAATCTGTCGTTAATGATCAAGGTCAGGATAATATAAGTAAATTGTCATCATACGGTAGTTGTGTGGAAGCAAATGCCAATAGCAGACAGGTCAGATATATGTACCCAATAGAGGTTAGGATCACGGATTCAAATCCTGACTCCATCATTTATTACCTCTTGATCTTGACTCCTCTTTGCACCTCAGGTTACTAGTCTACAAAATGGGAATAATAGCATCACTTATTTCACAGGGCTGAAATGAGGATTCAAGGGTTGATGTAATCCCGGTGTATAACTTAATACAGTATCTGACACACAGTCAGCACTCTTTCTCAGTTATCATTTTTACTGGCAGACAAAGCAGCGTGGGTTGTTTCAAAAAGCACCATTATCTCTCTTACAGCTCACCTTTATGGTCTTCTTCAGACCCTTGAGATTGAAAAAGAAATGTTTTCTACATAAGCAATTATGAGCTACTTCTCAAAGGTCTCAGAATCTAGAATCCACTAGACTTGATCTTAAGTCCCAGTTAGGCCCACTACTGGCCACATGACCCTGGCAAGGTGTTCAACCTCTGTAAGTCTCAGTTTACTCATCTGTAAAGTAGGGATAATAGCAATAATTTTTCCGTAAGAATTCGTGACGATTAAATGAATTTCTACACTTGGGGCATTCAGCACAGTCAATACTATTATTAATATTATTAGAGTAACAAGCTCCACCTCTCTGGCTTCAGGATCCTTTTCTCTAAAATAAAGAAATTAGACTAGATTAACCCTAAGCTTCCTGTCAGCATTAACATTTTTTAAATTTCTAAATTTTTGCCACTTAACAGATGCAAATACTGAGTCACAGTTCAAAGATAACAAACGCAATGGTTTCCCAGACCATTACCCTCATAACTAGACTCTAAATACTTTATCCTATTTTAATTTACAAGCCTACCAGAGGCCTGGGCCTTTTGAATGTTCAGCTGGAATGTTAATTATGGGAAATTCCAGAATCCGTGGCCTAGAGACAAATTCTCATTTACCCTGTTCCCTGGCACTGGGAACCCTCTTGCCTTTCTTTCAGAACACCAGCTTACTTTCCAAAGCCCACAAGACCAAAGCCAGATGGCAGTGCCTCCTGGTCCCTGCTGCCTTGGGCCCTTCCCACCCTGCCAGTCCTCAGAGCCCCAACCCTTAACCTGCGTCTCGGGTTCCCACCTGTCTTCACCCCAACCCCAGGTCTCTAAGGTGGCTCTAAAAAAGCCTTCTTTTATACGACTTCCGGAAACACATTCTAGACCCTTTTCTGGGTCTGAGCCACTACTAACCAGGAAGGACTCTCAGGTTCGCTTGTTCCTTATGAGATTTAGCCACCATCCATTTGTTTGAGAGAAATCATTTCTTTGTTTGCCCAGGTTCTGCTTTTGCTTTGCTTGTCTCAGAAGCAGTGGCATTTCGCACACTGTAACAGTGCATTTCATCAGCTGACTCACTCCTTACGTACGTAGCACAAAGCCTAGGCTCCTGGAAGCTCTGGTTGGGCTGGGTTCCTGTCTCTCTTGCCCAGCCACCTGACTTCAGAAATGAACGTGATTCAGAGAAAGGCTGTGGCTGCTCCGTGATGTGAGGATCTGAACATCCATCCACTCAGTGGTGGGAGGGTCGGGCAGACTGTGGGGCTGGGGGTTCAGAGAAGGTGAGGGAGCAGTCAGAACAGTCAGAAAATGAAAAAATAAACGAAAACCCCTCAACATTTCAACGCCCTGACTCACCATTTTCTTCTAGGCAGTGATCTTCATGCCCCAAGGGTAAGATCTTGAAAGGTAGGATCGTTTTCAAGGGCAGAGGCACTAATTAACCCTGGTAAGTGGATCAATGGAGAGACAGTCATCGGTCAGGTGGCACTCAGTTCCTTCAACTGAAGAGATGAGAAGGCAGATGGGTGCATGGTGCTTGCCCCTAAATGAACTGAATAATTTATGCCTTAAGAAACCCTATGGCCTTGTACTGTCTTAAACAGTGCATGACTTTCACAAATGCTTTCAGTTTATCCTCATTTTACAGAAAAAACAAAAACAAAAACAAACGTGTAGGCATTCAGGGATCAAAGGATTTTCTTTAGGTTATGTGGCCAGTTCAGCGCAAGAAAGGTAGGATGGCTGGTTCCTGAGCCCCACCCCGGGCCTTGCCTTGCAGGGGGTCGGGGGTGGTCACCGTGTCTGCTCCAGGCAGGACAAGAGGCATCAGGGTTTGGGACATTGGCCTGACATGTGCAGGTGGGCTGCTTCCCTTCTTTCCTGCAGGGAACCTGTCCCCTCAACAAGGGAAAAGGAATTTTGCTAGGACACCGGCCAGAGTCTTGGAAGACTTCATTTTTGTCCTCCAACAGCTCAACTCCCAGAGAGTCAAGCAATCTGCCTAGTGTAGCAGGAAACCACGTCCATTTTTATTTGGAGCTATTTAACACGTATTAGCAACATGCCAAGCACTGTTCCATGATCCCCAAGAGCCTTCCTCCCCACTTTGGACTGATTTATGCTAAAACAATTACACACTCTGGAGCTTCACTCCAACCCTGGCTGTGAAGTTCACCCCACGGGACCCCGTGATAAGTCAAAGTGGGAGAGCAGCCTCTCCTTGTCATTACTAAGGTTAGGCACCCCAGGTGACCTCCAAGGCAGATCAGCTTGACATCGAGTTTGCGTGACACGCATCAGGCATGGCTGAGGTTTCAGAAATGCGAGTGGAACCCACGAAGCTCACCCAAGTCAAGATGAACCAGATCCCCATTTCACAGGCACGCTCTCATCCCTCTGGAGGCCACTGACTGAGACCCTGGGCCTTCAAACACTTGTAGAGCAGAGGCCACTCAAGTTAACCTGTGGGTTTCTACTCCTACAATCTAAATTAGGTGCTTCTCAAGAATCAGTTGTGTTATTTCTTAGGCTCCTTATTCCAAATTTCCTTGTTATTATAATTGTGTAGTTTTGGTCAATATTATGTAACCTGGTGAATATGAGCCTGGAAAAGAAAACGTCTGTTTCTATGAAAACGAAGTAGAATAATCTGGAAAGAAGTGGTAAAAGCAGTTGCTAAAAAAAAATTGCTGCCTAATGAAGGTTTGGGCGAGACCACTGTAAAGGATTGGGGCAAAACAGTAAAAATCCACAATGGTTCCGATTCAGATTTCTTCACAGGTGTCTTTCAGTTGGCCTCCCACGTTAAAGGAACCTCAGCTGGAAATCGTAGCTATGGGGTTGTGGGCGTGACTTATACAAAATGATGGGGGGAACTCCTATCAGTAGACTTCTACTCGAAGAAAGAGCCTCGGCCTTGTATATTTTTTAAAAATTCAAAAAACTAGTGAATAAAAGTCCATTTATTATGTTAAGATAAAGTTAAAACATTTAAGGTATAAATGCATACTTCTCTATGTGTCTCCTCTTCAACTGATTTTTTTTCAGGTAACCAACTACTGGTCTGAAAGGGGGCTTCTACTGTACTAGGAGATAAATATGCCAACTTACAAAGTGTCCAGAGGGTGAATTAGACAAAAGAATGTGCCACCACGAACCTGAAGACCTTCGCCGCCTTAATAAAGGGATTTTCATTCGTTCGTTTGTTCTGTTGTTGAGTTTATCAATATTCTGGAGCAGCTCTGTGAAGACCCCATGGCAGGGGCTGGGAATGCGGTAAAAAGCAAGGTGGATGCAGCGCCTCCACGAGGCTCATTTTCCAAAAGGTCCCTCCTCCAGCCTGAGCTCTCACTTTCCCCTCCACCTACCAGCCTGACCAGACAGCTCCCCTGCCACACTCCTCTACCACATGCCACTGGGACCCCTTGACTTTGCCTCTGCTGTGTCCCTTACCTAGAACCCTCTACCTCCACCCTCACCCTGCCCCGTCTTCCCATCCCATATGCCACCTCCTCCTCGGAGCCTGCCCTGGTCTCTCCAGGCAGATGTGATCTCGTCCCACTTTAAGTCCCACAGAATTTCGTTTGTTGCTTCTTTATCAATTTACAAATTTCTGCCATAAACTTAATTCCTTTCCTGATTTTCAAGGCCACTTAGGTCAATGGCCAAGACTCATTCATTTTGGCATCTCCGCAGTGCTTGGCCCAGGGTTTTGTTCATAAATTTTAACTGCTACTTTGGTTACTTAACTACTACATATAAAGATCAACTACGTACAGGAGATGATCGAGGAAAAAAATACCTATTGACAGGTTATGAATGTGTTTTCTTAAGATACACTTTTAATTGACTATGCAAACTTCAAAGGATCTTTTATTCACCAGCTAGCTTGCAAGTAATACAATGAGATCTGCTAAAAGGAAAATTCTTTTGGAAGTTTTATTTGTTTGGGAAACTTGCATTCTATGGAGATTTTCCTTCTTGCTGGAAAACATCTGGATATAAAATGAAGAAATTAAGTTTTTCCTCATATTTCTAGAAATATTCTTCCAGGGATTTTGTGTATTCTCACATGCCCAGATGGAGAGGTAAAGGACTATGAAGCACATGCTACCTCTTTGGAAAGCTGAGAATTCTAAAAGCATCACTATAAGGGCTGTGAATCTGCCTTGTCATAACCCAGGCAACTGTAAATGAGAATGACCTAAGGCATTGCCCAAGATGGCCATGATTTCAAATCACTATAGCCTTTATCCCTACAAACCAAACACCTCCACAGGTGCCCAGAGTTGCATGTCTCTAAAACACAATCATTTCCAAAGGAACTTATCACAACCCAATAGTGCTGTTAATAAGAGTTGTTATGTTAATAAGAGTTGTTAATAAGAGTTGTTATAAGAGTTGGTCAGTCACCATGCTGATCCACGCTGTGTCTGTACAGCTTTGGCTAATGTCCATTGCTCAGTGTGCTCTGGAAGTAAATTATGCCTACACAGATGTTAGTTGACCTGCCTTTATAAAGGACTTTATAAAGGAGGGAAGCAGGATCACACAATAGAAAGATCATGGGCCAAGGGGCCAGACATCCCAGGCTAACATCTGGCTCTGTTCCTTGTGAGCTATGTAACAAACTGGCAGAGGCTTAGTTTCTTCATCTGCTACATGGGGAAAGAATATATACTTAGCAGGGGTGTGGTTAGAAATAAGATACTGTAGGTAAATGCCTGTACCTAGAAGATAGCTGTGGATGTCCAAGTCACTTCCTCACTTTGATTCACGCTTGTTGCTCATAAAGCATTTGTACACTCGACTCATTTGGATCTCCTAAACTCCCTGTGAGAAAGGCAAGGAAAGGTCTACAGGTTGAACTATCTGAAATGGCTAATATTTGACTATTTTGACCCACTAAAATGGTTTATGGATCCACCTAACATTAACCTCATCTTACAGATAAGGAAATCACAGAACCCAGTAGTTCTGTCTCCCTGCCAGACACACCTGGTCTGGCTCCACCAAGTGGTCTGTCACCAAAGTGTTGTTCAAAATGGAAAAGACAGACACACCAAAAGAAACATAGGCAAAGACTAATGAGCAGACACTCCACAGAAGGAACACAAATGGCCAATAGACACACACACAAAAAATGGGCAAATTCACCAGGAAGCTGGGTATATAGATTAAAACAAAAGAGAGAGAACAAAAGCAAAAATAAACAAATTGAACTTAATTGAACTTAAAAGCTTTTGCACAGCAAAGAAAACCATACACAAAAGGAAAAGACAACCTACTGAATGGGAGAAAATGTTTGCAAATTATATGACCGATAAGGGTTAACATCCAAAATATATAAACAGCTCATACAGCTCAACATCAAAAAAAAAAAAAAAAAAGCCAGATTAAAATATGGGCAAAATACCTGAATAGACATTTTTCCAAGGAAGACATACAGATGAAAAGGTATTCAACACCATTAATCATCAAAGAAATGCAAATCAAAACCACAATGAGATATTTCCTCACACCTGTCAGAATACTTATCATCAAAAAGACCACAAATAACAAATGTTGGCAAGGATGTAGAAAAAAGGGAACCCTGTACACTGTAGATGGGAATGTAAATTGGTGCAGCCACTGTGGAAACAGTATGGAGTTTCCTCAAAAACCTGAAAATAGAACTATCATTTGATCCAGAAATTCCACTCCTGGGTATATATCTGAAGAAAATGAAAACATTAATTCAAAAAGATATATGCACCCCAATGTTCATAGCAGTATTATTTACAATAGCCAAGATATGGAAACAAGCTATCCTTCATTGCTAGATGAATGGATAAAGAAAATGTGATACACACACATGCACACACACTCGTGCATACACACACAATGGAATACTACTCGGCCATTAAAAAGAATGAAATTTGCCATTTGCAACAACATGGATGGACTTGGATGGTATTATGATGGGTGAAATAAGTGAGATAAAGACAAATACTATATGATATCACTTATCTGTAGAACCTAAAAAATAAAACAAACTAGTGAATATAACAAAACAGACTCACAGATATAGAGAGCAAACCAGTGGTTACAGTGGGGAGAGGGAAGGGGGGAGGGACAAGGTGGGGTGGGGAATTAAGAGGTACAAACTACTATGTATAAATAAATAAGCTACAAGGATATATTGTACAGCACAGGGAATATAGCCAATATTTTATCATAACTATAAATGGAGTATAACATTTAAAAATGATGAATCAGTATGTATCACCTGAAACTTATATAGTATTATAAATCAACTGTACCTCAATTTTAAAAAAAGGAAAACAAAACAAAACAAAAGTGAGATACTTGTCCCCCCACATCAAATTAGCAATTTTCAAATGTTGCTACTCAGTGTTGGAGAAGGTGTAGGGAAATATACATGCTTATGCCTACTTGGTAGGAGTGTAAAGCAGTATAACGTTTCTGCTATTAACTTAAATATGTATAAAAATTCCAAAACAATTAAGAAGTCAATGTCCGGAGATTTACCTAAAAACACTCCCAAAGATTTGAAAAATCAAAGATGCATATTATAGTTTTATTTACCATATAAAATTGTAAACAACCTAAACATGCAAAATAGAGAATTAATTAAATAAATTTAGTAGCATCCACATATTATATGAACTCTAAAGCTATTAAAAATCATGTTTTAGAAGAATATTTAGTGACACAAGAAGTATTACATGTTATATTAAGCAAATTCATAGGTTTAAATGATATATAGAGAATATGGTGTCATTTTGTAATTAATTATACACACATATACACATACTAGTGCATATTTTAAAATCCAGTAAGAAATAAACAACAATTTTAACATTTATTCTCACTAGGATGAGGAAATGTGGATTTTTTTTCTTTTTCACACTCTTCTGTATTATCTAGATTTTCCTTAATGAATACATATTAATCATCAGAAAAAAATGCAAAATATTAATATTTTTAAATTGAAAGTTTACTTCAAGCAAAATAATTTTTAAGAGAACAAAAAAGCAACCATAATCCTCAAGCAGCGTCTTACCAGATGAAGCACTACCTTGATGTACCAACATATCCAAAAATTAGGCTAAGCATTACATCAAAAGCAGAGGTGCTAACCTTGCCCCATTCAGGACACAACTGCAACCTGACCCAGGAATCAGCAATGGGATGTGGCAGATGGGGAAAGACAAGGATGTGGGATTTAAAAACTACCCACCAAACCAACAATTAGTGTTATCAGGGTATTGAACCCATGGCACCTGGGTTCAATGATTAGCAATCTAGGAAACAGGGAGGCCAGGCAGTTGAGAAGCTTCAAGTAGGGGACAGAATGGTCATTTATTGAGCATATTTGAGGAGCAAAAAGGGCAAAAGCTCTCCATTCCACATAGTCTGATAGCTTTTTTAGATTGTTTCCGTTGTGGACATTTATTTTTTACTTTTCTTCCTTTTATTCCTCACCCATTCTGTAATAATATTGGCTCGATCCATGCATCTCAAGTAGGGCCAACATGCCCACAAATTTCTTCCCAACAACATGTGGCAGGGCCTTTGTGTCAACTTTAATCTAGCTAATAGAATCCTCCAACCCACTGGTCACAGTGATGTCAGAGGTGGGCATATGAACTCAGTCAGACCAATCAGTCTTTCCTGGTATTTTATCACAGTTCTTGAGAAATATAATTATTTGGGGCTGCCAGCAGCCATCTTGCCTATTCACGGAGAGAGACTACCTGAGAATTAAGCCAAGCAGAGGCAAGCAAATAAGCCAAAATTATGATAAACATTGTTTGAAGTGCTGGACCCAACTATTCCTGAAGCCAGCTGTTGTTCATGAACTTCCCAGGTACTTGAGCAATTAATATCTCTTTAAAAAAAAAAGTATGAGTTAGGCTACTGTCATCTGCAACTGAAATATTCCTGATTAATACAGCTTCTTTCTCTTCTTCTCATTCTTTTCAGTTTTTTTGACTGATACAATTAAATAGGCTTTGGTCTTTTTCCTCTCAAAAGGAGCCCCTGTCCCTGGAAGAAGTAGTAGTAAAGAGGTCTTACGCTTCATGTCTTCTTTAGCCATTAGCACCATGATATCTAAAGGACTCAATAGGTGCATGCGTATAGGGGAAAAAGGCTTGATCTAAGTTCGTAGATCCAAATTAGTCCTTGTGGTTCCACGGGCTCCATCCCAGTTTACCAGGGGAGTAAATCAGACAGGGAATTAAAGCCGTAACTTAGCTATTAACAAAGTCTTAATCTGCTCCTTGGGAAAACATTAATAGCTAGCAAGAGAGGATATAGACAGGACTGTGGTATACCCCACTAACCCTGCTCTCATATTCCTGGACACATAGTTACACTGTATATTGCAATCTCCCTTGTAGTCCTATGTAGTGGTATGACTAGGTTCAGCCATTAGAATGTTAGCAGAAATGCATTTCATTTATTCATTCAATAGTTATTTCTGAGCAGCTAAAATAGAACTGAGGGTGGGGACTTCGAAAAGAAGTAAAAGAGCAATTTTCAGGACTTGGACACAAAGGATAGGGGTGGCATTATTTTGACTCAAAGATCATGGAAAGGAGCTCCTTTTATCCCTTCTGCCGCGGTCAACATTGTTCTAGGAGCTTGGTGGAGGGAGTGCAGGTATAAGTCTGCAGAAGCTGAAGGAGCCTCAAAAGGAGAAGAAGGTTGCCGAAGTCAGGAGCCAGAGAGGGTCTGACAAATATGAACATGAGCTGTGCACAGGATCTTTGTTGGAGAGTAGCCACCACCTCTATCACTAGTCAGCTCTACTAAAGAACTAAGCATATACTAATTCACATAGTGCCAAGCACTGAGGAGGCAGTAGGACCACAATGAAGCTGAAGACAGTCTCTTCCCCTGCAAAAAAAGTTATGCACAAGGTGTTCTGGGAGCCCAGGGAAGGGCCTGAAATTCCCAGGAAGGCTTCACAAAGAGAGCTCATTGGGGCTGACTCTTAAGTAGAAGTCTACATTTGGACAAAGGTGTGGAGAGCATTCCAGTGAGACGGAACAATAGCAGAAGTCTGGAGGTGCAAAAGAGCTGGACATACGCAGGAAATGGCCAGAACTTCTGTGGGATTGGAACATAAATTCATTCCAAGAGTGGCAGAGAAAGACTGCATGAGAAATGACAAGCTTTACGTTATACGAGCTAATATTGTAGGAAATTAGGCCAGAAGAAAAGGAAAAGAATCAAGAAAGCATGCACATGGATAGCACCGGCAGGTATTCATTCATTCAGCAAAGGTTTCTTGAGTCCCTGCTCTGTGCCAGGTACTGTTTCAGGTGCTTGGATACATCAGTGAACAAACTAAAGATGCTTTCCCTAAAGGACCTCGGAGCCTAAGGTAGGGACAGGCAGTTAACAATAAACATATAACTGGAAAAGACAAAAACTCTAAATCAAAAAGATACATGCACCCCAATGTTCATAGCAGCACTATTTACAATAACCAAGACATGGAAGCAAGCTAAATGTCCATCAGCAGAGGAATGGATAAAGAAGATGTGGTACATACATACAATGGAATATTACTTCACCATAAAAAAGAATGAAATAATGCCATTTGCAGCAACATGGATGGACCTAGAGATTATCATACTAAGTGAAGTGAGTCAGACAGAGAAAGACAAATATTATACGATATCACTTATATGTGGAATCTAAAATGTGATACAAATGAACTTATTTACGAAACAGAAACAGACTTACAGACATAGGAAATAAACCGACTCAGTCAAACAGATAATACCTAGGAGAAGAGTTTCCAGACAGAGAAGGAAAAAAGGCCCTAAGGTTGAAGGACAAGCAAGGAGGCCAGGGAGCCTGGAGTGAAGTGACCGAGGGGAGAGATGTGGATGATGAGGTCAGAGAGCTGTTGGGGAGCTGAATTATGTGGGGTCATGCGGCCAGTGTAAGGACTTTGGCTTCTAATCCGAATGAATTTGGAGCCATGCTGATGGGAGAGATGCAGCGGAGAGTAAGTTACCAAAGATGTCAGAGAGAAGGAAGAAGTTCTGCAGCTACATCCTTGAATAGAAGAGGGGAATATGGCAAAGTGCACAGGCAGAGGGACTGGCTTTACACGGGAGCATGGGTAGTTAGTGCACCTGCTGGAGCAGCCTGAAGGCCAAGTCTGCAGGTGTAGATGGCCATAGGTGGGTGGATGTGGGGTGGGAGTCTGTGGACTTCCTCCTCTGATGACTTCAATTTTCTCATGGAGTAGGAAGCAAGGTCATTAGCTGAGAGTGAGTGAGGGGGAGGGGGGAGGAAATTAGTTAACTGAGAGAACAAAAGGACCAGTAACTAATAGAGTGATTGCCTGGCAACATTAAGGACCCACTAAAGGTTCATGGTCATGAATTTAAAGTAAGACCAGTCTGCGTGCCTGTGTGTTTTTCTCCAGTCATATTCAGCTACACGGATGGAAGAGGAAGAGAGTTGGATTTAACCAAGACTGTGGTTTCACCAAATAAGTTTGAGGAAATGAGAGGGACAAGAGCATCAACAATATATATATTGTTATATAATAATATATATATATATATATATATATATATATATATATATATATATATATAATTGTCATGATTGAGCATGGAATTTAAGCCAGTAAGGAGAAGAATGAGGACATCAAAGGGGAGAGGGACAGTGTAAACAGGGAAGAATCAATAGAGTATGGTCCTGGTGGCCAGGAGATTGTTTGGGCTGGGGTACTCTAATAGAAAGAGCTGGAAAGATAGGAGATGGAGACCAAAGGTAAGTACATTAACTTGAGATTATAGAAGAGCTGTCAGCGTCGGCAATGACAATGCACAGGAGTGAGTGGCTGAGGTGGGGTCAGATAGTTGGAAAAACCACATCTGGGCGAGCCACGCTAGAGGTAAAGATTCATGAGTCATGGGGGCTTGAAGCCATGTTAATACTGAGGATCCCAGCAAGTGTAGAACGAGGAGAGAACAGGGCTGAGCTCAGAGCCCTGGGGAGGTCAGCACCGGAGAGAGGGAAGGCCAAGAGGGGAAGGCAATCACAAGACACCAACAGAGGAACAGTCTGAAGAGAAAGTTCGCTGGCAGAGTCAGACTCCTCAGAAACGTTAGATAAGGTAAGAACCAAACATGGTCCTTAAGACTTTGCAGTAACACCTCATAGATGAATTTAGTAGCAGCTGGTGGAGTGAGGAGGGAGGAAGAGGGAAAGAAATCAGGGCAGCAAGTGTGGACCCCGTTCTCTTCGCAGAAGCTCAGGAGCAAATCAAGCCAGCTGTTAGACTACATCAGATAGTTAGTCCCCTCTGGCTATAAGCTGAGCCCACTGATAGGTCCTTCCATGGAAATGCGAAGTGAAAGGAGAAAACACAAAAATTACTTCATTGCTTTAAATCATACAGATCAGTATACACACGTCCGTAAAACACCGCTGCCAAGACAACAGACAAAGTCTGGAAAGCCCACCCTTCACTTCACTCATCTATCACCTTGTTCTCTCTGTTGCTGTTAAATAACCTTAATTTAGATGCGGACCTGCCTGTTTCAGACACAGTGAAACCGTTATCACTTTTGGATTGGAATATTGTCTATTTGAGGAGGGAGAGGTAGTGAAGAGGGCCTGAGGGCATGTACCAGATGTAGGTGTGACAGTGACCCCACAGGCTGGAAAGCCCAGTCACAGTCCTGGTTGGGCCACAGACGTCTGAAGAATTCAGACATGAATTCCTCAAAATACACGTATATATTTTCTTAAGGGCTTACTACTTGCTTATTTGAGAAAATGAGAGTGAAGGTATGAACCACCAACTTCATAGGGTTGTTGGAGAATATGTAGTTGGTAATTATGAAATATACTGAGGGCAAACAAGGCCTTTTACATGATATTTTAGTTATTGTAGCTGTTTTGAAACCTTCTTGGGCATTGACTGGGTTTAAACCATAAATATTAAGGAAAACCTACTTCACCTAAGTTACTGACAAAGGCATGTAATAACAGGGGACTTCAGGGCTTCCCTGCTGGCGCAGTGGTTGAGAGTCCGCCTGCTGATGCAGGGGACACGGGTTCGTGCCCCAGTCCGGGAGGATCCCACATGCCGCGGAGCGGCTGGGCCCGTGAGCCATGGCCGCTGAGCCTGCGCGTCCGGAGCCTGTGCTCCACAACGGGAGAGGCCGCAGCAGTAAGAGGCCCGTGTACCGCAAAATAAATAAATAAATAAAAATAATAGGGGACCTCAGGATGTTCAATTGAATCATCTTCTAAGTATTCTATTATATGAAGCACAATCACTAATTTTAGGCCAATGTCTGGGGTAGGCAAGGAACCCTAATAAATTCAATAGATGAATGTTACCTGGGAAATCCCAGATCGGCTCTGTATTACCTGTATTTGATAGATTAGAAGGTAATGCAAATGGCCAACATCACACAACTGTAAGTGCCAGAACCAGGATCAGAACGTACATCTATTTGACTCCAGCGCTGGCCATGAGTAAAATCTGCAGGCCAACTCCACGTGTGATGTCCTCCCCAACCACCACTCCGGACATCCACGCTGGGGCTTCCAGGCACCCCCCAGGAGAGACCTGAATTAACCAACACAGGTGAGGAAGAACCAAAACCCCAGACACGAATGAATGCCTTCTAGTCTAGAATGTCTTACACATTCGCATTCAGCCTTGTCTTCTCTCAAGTGTGTTCAGCTTATACAATTATACTTGTTACCTGATGTTCCCATCATGCATCTTTCAAAAAAATTCTCCTCCCTCTCTCTTTTTTTTTTTTTTTTTTTTGTGCTGTATGCAGGCCTCTCACTGTTGTGGCCTCTCCCGTTGCGGAGCACAGGCTCCAGATGCGCAGGCCCAGCGGCCATGGCTCACGGGCCCAGCCACTCCACGGCATGCGGGATCCTCCCGGACCGGGGCATGAACCCGTGTCCCCTGCATCGGCAGACAGACTCTCAACCACTGCGCCACCAAGAAAGCCCCTCTCCTCCCTCTCTTTATGCTCTCGTATCTGCACTTTCCAACCCTTCCACAGTTGTCTTTAGTTGAACGTGTAGATTTTTGTCCATTCGTTTTCCACAAGCTCTGCTCTTGGATCGCAAGACAAAGGGAACCTGCTCACAGGAGTCATCCAGCTGTGTGCACATGTTGTTTATGCTCTTCTTTGCTTTTCACCTTTGGGCACCTGCTTCAGAAAGCTCATTTGGGTCATCGTGCTTACCTGGGTTCATGTTCATAGGCCTTGTCAATTCTTTGTGAACACCTGAGTTTTATGCAGACACAATGGGCCATTCGTCCAATGAAGTCTATGGCCATTTCAATGGCTTCTATAGGAGGAGCTGGAGTGTCACGTGTGATTTCAGCTTTTCTTATGAGGAGCTTCAACCCAGCCGTGGACTAAATTATTTTATCAGTTTTTAAATTTTTTTTTAACTTGTCCCATTAAACTACAGAACTGGAACCTACTTATGAATGGTTTCTTTCTGCTTTCACTCGAGGAGTTCCTGACATAACAAAACCTGCTAATTAACTGGCTCGGAGACTTTTACAGTAACCTCTGTAAATGTTCCAGCGTGCAGCCCTCGCAGTCCGGACTCCACCCTGCTGATCCCGCCGCAATGCACCCTGTATTAAACATGCTACCCCTTCACACACCCGGCCCCCAGCTTTCACCACATTGCCGTTCTGCTTGGAAATGCCCTCCTCTCTCCCCGGTGTTCCTCCTTAACGAAGTCGTTCCCTGGGAGTGTGACGCCTCTGCCTCTGTTCCCAGCCAGGTTCCTCAATCCCACAAAATTCAGTCTCACCAGCATCCTTACGGGGACACGATGTCACCTTGATATGGGCTCTCAGATTGAGGGGTGACTGAACGTGATCTGTCCTCGCTTCTACTTTCCACTGCCAGCCTCGGCAAGGACGATACCAGCTTCTTTCTGGAAATAACCCACTCAGTTTAACAGTTAACACAAAAGCCCCCTAACTCATCTTCCTGCTTCCTAACCTGCCCATTCTACACCTCCACTGCCCACCCCCGGCCGCCATCTCCTCCTACACAAAGCAGCCAGGGAGCGTTCCCCGAAAACGTAAGACGGGTGTGTCTCTCTCTAAGATGCCCGTCAACCTTAGAATAAATCTAATTCCTTACCAGAGCAACACTGTCTGGGACATGCCCACCTGGCCAGGCCCTCTCTTAGCACTGTCCTCACGGTCACTGTTCTCCTGCCTCCCCTCTGCCCCTCAAAGCCCAGCTCCCTTCTGCTTTGGGGCCTTTGCCTTAGGGGCTCCCTCCACCTGCAATGATCATCTGCAGATGGCTGGTTTCTTCTTACCTTCAGGTGTCAACCCAGAAGCCGCTTCCTCTGGGAGCCCTTCCCTGACCACCACACACACACACACACACACACACGCACAGTCAGTCATTCTATGGCATCCTCCAATTTTATTTTTAATAACAATCTTTGGGGGAGGGAAGGATTGGGAGTTTGGGATTAGCAGGTGCAAACTATTATATATAGAATGGATAAACAACAAGGTCCTACTATATAACACAAGGAGCTATAGTCAATATCCTGTAATAAACCATAATGGAAAAGAATTTTTAAAAAAATCAAAATTCTAAATCTAAAAAAAAATACCTACTCTGCAATTATCACTACAGTCCTTTGCTTACCTGTCCCTGTGTCTCACTCATAGAATGTAAGCCCCTCTTGAGCAAGGACCTCGTCTGTCTTGTCACATCTGTTACATCAGGCACATAATAGATGCTCAGAAAATGTTTCTCTGTTGAAGGTGTTTGTGACAGGAGCTGTGCTAGGCACTGAAATGACACCGGTGACATTTCTGGACCAGTGGAGACACTGGTCTCCACAGTTTAGAGGTGGAAACAGACAGGAAAATCTCACTGAAATTCAAGAACACTTTAAAAGTGCCCTGGTGATGCACTTTGGTGGAGTTCCATGTGGGAACCAAGCCCTGCCCTGGACTTAAAGCATCGTGGCATCCAGAGGAAGGACAGGTAAGCTTCTTCAGCAGAGATATGGTACTGAAACCAAGTGGCTGTGTCCTGAAGTTAAACACTGAAAACCAAACTGAAAATAAGACGAGCCCTGGTTAAATACACCAACCCTGTTACTAATTCACCCTGCTGTGCAAATTTATTAAAGCAGTCTCCAAATAAACAACTCCTGAAACTAATCAGGAAGTAGAAAAACATAAAAATAATCCCTAGCCCACAACACACACCCATGAAAACAAGAAATAAAGAAAAATGTTCTACATAAAACCCATGGGGCCAAACTCTGTCCTCAATTAGTGGTGCAGGCTGCCAGCTAAAGTCAATGGAGGTTTTCAGTCCAATAATAGAGGCAGGATTTGGGGCCCACTACGCATTGCATTCACTTTTAGGTAATAAATCAGGAATGTCAAGTGGGTGTGTGTTGGCCTCGCTGACACAATAATTAAAACGAATAGCACTGTCTTCCACTTTGAGATCCACTGGAGCTCATAGCGGCCAAGAAGGTTCTGAAGTGTGTGTGTGTGAAGAGATGCCCCTGCATGAACTATGTCAGGCATCACCTGGGGTGGGGGAGAGAGCGCTTCCCCCTATGCCGTTCCCATGTTCAAAAATAATTAAAAATTTCAAGATGGTGACAACAGAGCATTGAACCAAGTCCAGGGTCCTTCTGAGCACAGGGTCTTATATGGCTGCACAGGTTGCACGCTCATGAAGCTGGTCCGACAGTAGGAGTAATTCTGAAAAGGAATTACTTTCCAGAATTACTCATCCCAAGCTCATCTAAACCTCATCCCAAGCTCGGGATGAGGTTTAGAGCTCTCCATCAGCATCACAGCTGACAATTTTTGAGCACTTTCTATATGCTGGGAACTGCTCTAAGTACTTTACGTGTATTAACTCATTTATCCTTCACAATAAACCTATTAGATAAGAAGCGTAATTATCCCTATTTTTTTGTTGAAGAATTTGGCCTGCCCGAGATCATGCAGCTTGTTAGTGGCTGAGCTGAGATTCGGACTCACAGAATCTAGCTCTCTTAACCACCTTCTCACCATGTTAGTCAATGCACATGCCATTCTATGTTTGTCTCATTCTGACAAGCCTCTCACCCATATCTCCTGAGACCATATCTCCATCACAGACTGTCTGGATTCAAATATCCACTTGGTGGCTTGCTACTTGTGTGACCTTGAACAAGTACCTTGACCATTCTAAGGCCACATTTCCTCATCTGAATAAAAGTGATTAAAATAGCACCTATCTCATAGTATTGTTGTGAGGACTTATTGAGTCAATTGAAATGAAGTACCAGGTGCACAGGAAGTACTAGTAAATGTGAGTTGTTGCAATGATTATTATTACTATTAGTAGTAGTACTGTTTGCAAACCTTATATAGAAGATCTCAAGCTAATTGCAGCTATTCACTCTCTTTTCTTCTATTTGCTGGAATTTCTAGTAAAGAGGAACTATCACCTATCATATGTTGCTAAGGAGTTTACCCATTAGCCCAAGAAAAACAATAAAAATAATAATAGCTACCATGTATTGAAACTTATCATATACCAGGAACTTTACATAGATTATGTCATTATTCTTCAAAACCTATTAAAGAGAGTGTCAAGAGAGTTAAAAAGAGAAAGAATGGTCTTTTTAACAAATGACGTTAGGGCAAATAGATATCCATCTATATATACAAAAGAATAAAGGTAGACCCCTACCTCACACCATATACAAAAATTCAAAATGGATTAAACCTCTAAATGTAAGAGCTAAACTACAAAACTCTTAGAAGAAAACATAGGAGTAAATCTTCATGACCTAGGGTTAAGCAATGGTTTCTTAAATATGACATCAAAAGTGCAAGTTACAAAAAAGATAGATAAGTTGAACTTCACCAAAGTTAAAAGCTTTTGTGCTTCACATGACACCATCAAGAAAGTGAAAAGACAACCCTTAGAATAGGAAAAAATATTTGCAAATCATATATCTGCTTATATCCAGAACAAAGAACTCTAAAAACTCAACAATAAAAAGAGAACCCAAATAAAAATCAGCAAAGCATTTTCTTCAGAGGAAATATAGAGATGACCAATAAGCACATGAAAAGATGTTCAGCATCAGGGGTCATTAGGGAAATGCAAATCAGAATCATAATGCAGTACCATTTCACACCCAATAAGACGGCGAAAATCAAAAGGACACACAATAACAAGTGTTGTTAAAGATATGAAGAAATTGGAACCCTCATTTATTGCCAGTGGATTTGTAAAATGGTACAAATGCTTCGGAAAACAATTAGGCAGGTCCTCAAAAAGTTAGGCATAGAGTTTCCATATGATCCAGCAATTCTACTTCTAGGCATATAGCCAAGAGAAATGAAGACATATATCCACACAAAACTTTGTACACAAATGTTTATAGCATTATTTATAATAGCCAACAAAGTGAAAACACCCCAAATGTCTATCAACGTATCAGATGAATAAACAAAATATAGTATATTCATACAATGGGAGAGTATTTAGCAATAAAAAAGAATGAAGTACTGATAGATGCTACAAATGGATTAATCTTGAAAACATTAAGTAAAAGAATCCAGTGACAAAAGACCATACAATGTATGATTTCATTTATATGAAATGTCTAGAATAGACAAATCCATAGAGACAGAAAGTAGATTAGTGGTTGCCAGGGGTGAGGGAAAAGGAGAAATGGGGAGTGACTGCTAATGTGTATGGGTGTCTTTTGGGGGTGATGAAAATGTTCTAGAATTAGATAGTGTTGATGGTTGCACACTGTTACATATATTAAAAACACTGAAATCATGTTAAAGGTGTAAATTTTATAGTATGTAAATTATATCCCAATAAAAGCTGTTAATAAAAACAAAATCCCCCAGTCCTAATGAGGTCAGTCTCATTTTCCCTGTTTTGTGGACAAGGGAACTGAGGTCCAGAGTGGGTAAGTAACTTAGTCAGGGTCAAAGAGCAGGGCAGTAGGTGATTTAAATCACCGTGCATCTCATTTCCACCTCTATGCCTTAACTCAACTGCCTCCAACGCTTTGGAAATGAAAAAAATTTCTCCTCAAAAGAAGGAAGAGCCTCCAGCCACAGCTGGCTTAGATCTGAGTTCACTTAATTCAATCCTCATTTTCCCAAGTCCTTTATGCCAGCTTGATCCTAGGTTCCAGGCAGATGGGCATGGGGCGAGGCACACAGGAAGCCTCAGAAAGGTCATAAACCTTATGTCAGTGTGACCACCGACCCAGACTGTGGCCCACTAGCTCCAATCGAGAAGTCTATCCCAACAATCGATAGTAATGGCGGAGGTTCAATTCAATTGCTCACAAGTCCCCATCCATCATTAGGACAGCAGAGTGATGGGGCTGGCCTTGCTAGGACCTAGTCTTTCACATCCACAGGCTTAATGCAAGTAGATGGTCCTTTATCCCTTAATGATTCTCCATTTCAAAGCACTGAAGCTTTCCCTGAAGTAGTATCCAATACATCCTCCCAGTATTTATTATACAAAGTATTTACTATGTGCTATATATAATAATTATCCACTGACCTGTCTGTCTCTACCACCTCCTCTGTGTGATGCTTAAAGGACTGTGCTCTATTCATTTTAAAATTTCCCACACCATGGAAATTTCCCATCACTTATTAACAAAAGTTCTAGTACCATTTCCTGAGTGTATACTGTGCCAGGCTCTGGGCTAAAGTTTTATGAACCTGATCACATTTTGATTCTCCCAACGACCCTGTGAGGTAGAGGCTTTCACAACACCAATTTCACAGCTAGTAAATGGGAGCCCAATAAACCTCTTTGAATTTCTCTAAAATTTATTCTTAGTCAGTGTAAATATTCTTCTTTCTAACTCACAGACATGGTAAAGACATGGCTATGTTGATTTAGATCTTGTTGTATACACCTGGCAAACAGAGATGCCCGGCAGGGTGGCGGCCACTGGAACATAGCAGACATAGAGCACTCTCTTGGATTTGATCATAAACACCATCCCCAGGGTCAGCTGCCTAAATTCCAATCTTCCATTCATAAGGCAATTTTATACAATTGTGCCCTTGAGAATGACCTTTGCTAGAATTTCTATTATTATACTAAAACCAAGTGAGGAACGGTGATGTGTTTTTAAAGTCTGAGTAATTTATTTGAATGTCTTTGTTTTCCTTTTTGGTGAAGGTTGAGATGTTTTCTTACTATTTTGGGTTATTTTTCTGACCAAAGGCTATGGCACCCACATTCTGACAGTTGGTAACTATTTTCTGGAACTTAGGAGATCACCTTCAGTGACTAAGGTAACTCAAAAAAAATAGGACTACGGTGCTTCTATTCACAATAGGCTAGTTGAAGAATCGGAGGTGTTTTACTTACATCCCAACCACTCATAGAATCAATTTTTAAAACCAGCTACCCACTTCAAAATCCATCAGCCAGGACTTGAAAGGTGACCTCCTCCAGTTCCTTCTTTGTGATGGCAGCCATGGGCAGGATTCCCACACCTTTACCATCTCTCCACAGCATTCACAAAGGCCCTTTTTTTTTTTTTCTTTTTTGCGGTAAGCGGGCCTCTCACTGTTGCGGCCCCTCCCACCGCGGAGCACAGGCTCCGGACGCGCAGGCTCAGCGGCCATGGCTCACGGGCCCAGCCGCTCCGCGGCATGTGGGATCCTTCCGGACCGGGGCACGAACCTGTGTCCCCTGCATCGGCAGGCGGACTCTCAACCACTGTGCCACCAGGGAAGCCCCCACAGAGGCCCATTTTAAAGGGCCTTCCAGTTCCAACTTCACACTCAGGGACAGAATTTAAGATGTCAATTCTCACTGGCATATTCCTGAGAATAACCGAGTAAAGCATGAACTCTCCCCGTGGCCACCTTCTGTTGGCCCAGCGCTCCTTCTTAGATTACCGGTTGTACCCCAGGCAACCAGGTCGCCAAGGCTGTGCTGTTTCTGCCTGTTCCCACCTCACTTTCCCACCATCTAGAAGGTGGGGCTTTCTTGTTGTGGTGATGTGGCTTTTGTGGGGGGGAGGAGAGTAAAAGGTTTCTATGTTTGTGTCAGTTTTGGCTTGGGGTGTGTATTTGTTTGGCTTTATTCCATTTGGCAGAGGGAGGTTTATGAAATGGAGCTTCTTTTTTCTTTAATGATTGTCCTCTTTTCTTGGATCCCACCTCCCTTCCACCTCTTGGTGCTCCTTTCCTAATCTCCTTGCCCCCAGTAACTTGGCACCCCCATACTACCAACTGGATCCCCTAAGTCTGCATGTGACCCAAGGAAAAAAAATGAGGAGATGGGAGAAGAAAATATTTGATGTCAGTCAAGACAACAGGCAGGGTTAGTTTGGAGAAGCCATGAGCTATTGGAAGCTAGGGTAACCCACATGCCAGCCAGAGGCTCCCCAGATCTTTGGAGGTATGAAGAAAACTGTCCACAACCCAACTTACCCATTCTGTGGCCTTTAGAAACCCAAACCTCTGCTCCAAATTTCTGCTCATTCCAGGGACCCCTCCTCAAGGTCTTTGGCTCCAACTTCTTAACTAGCTGTCCCCGTCCCACACACGCCAACCCTGGATGGAATCCTTTGCCTTCTTCATTTTCCATAATCAAAATGTAAAACTCCATCACCCAACTGTTTCACAAGTTTATAAACTTTACCAAGACATCCCAGGCAAGTTTACGATCTCTCTCCCTCCTCCCACCTCTGCTTTTCCTCACCCAACTCCTACATTCCACCCACCCAGCTCCAAACTCTTCTCCACTTACCACACAGAACAGCTTCCCTTCCCCTTGGTGCCTGTGGGGGGAAGACACTGCTCCCCTATCACGCATCAGGACATCTCTTGAGCCAAAGACGCTTCTGCCTTCGAAGAACGTCTGTTGCCAACTTACTAGAATAATAAAATTTTATCTGCCCTGTTACGCTGGGAAACCCTGGGATTGGTCCAAAAATGGGAAGAAGTCGTGTTCTGAAATGCTGTTGGGAGCAAAGATGAAGTTAAGTCATAGGGAGGGAAAGCAGGCAGGGATTGAACAGGTAGATGAACACTTGAGCTGCATGGATGCTAGACAAGGAAGGAGAGGAAGAGAGAGAGAGGAGAAATGTTCAAGGGGAAGAAAAATCAGTGATAGGAGGTCTGCAGGAAAACCTTGGTGACAGACATCAAGGCCAGGGCAAGAAAAGCCCTCGCTGGAGTTAGGCTCTATGGAGACTCATGAAGGCTCACCCCCAGTAGCTGGGAATCTGGGCCTCTTGGACCGCCGGAGTCTTCTTATCCATCGCTCCTGAGCCATGGGCAGGCCCTGCTGCAGAAGTGAGGTATTTGACACTTCAGCCTCTGAACTTTGGGACCCTGGAGTCTTACAAGAGCCTTCAGAGTATTTTTGCTTCCCTCAGCATCACGCGCTCTCTGCGGCCTCACAAGCTGATCGCAACAACACTTGTGCTCACTCACTGCAGGCAGGGAGTGTGGGTTCGAATCCTGATTGAGCTGTGTGACCAGAGGCAATTGTGTAAGCCTCAGTTTGAAACTCAGATTCTTCACCTGTCTAATGGAGACGGTAACACCTGCCTGACAGGGATCATCTGGAAACTAGAGACAATCTATAAAAGGCACAGGCCTGACACAGAGTGGCACTCAGTAAATGGCAGCTGGTTATGTATATGAATGTATATGGATCGTTTATGTTTAATTATCATTGCGAACAGTAATAAAAGTCGCATGTCTCATTAATTTTGTTGTAAGTTTTATTTAACTATGACCAGTGGTGTGTTGATAAATATACACCACTCATTATAGTCAAATTATAACCAGATGGAGCGGGGTGGGTAGCAGGAGTCTGATTTGTAGCATTTGCTGACTTCCGTGGTGTCAATTCTCCCACCATGGCCACTTTTGAACCACCAAAGTGACATCACTGAGCGCGGGATTGGGGAGAGGTGGGGACCATCAAGAGCCACGTGAGGGCCTCCAGCATATCTCTGACTATGATGCTCAAATCAGTTTGGATATGTCCAAATGTCACTTTTTTTTTTTTTTGCGGTTCGCGGGCCTCTCACCGCCGTGGCCTCTCCCGCCGCGGAGCGCAGGCTCCGGATGCGCAGGCCCAGCGGCCATGGCTCACGGGCCCAGCCGCTCCGCGGCATGTGGGATCTTCCCGGACCGGGGCACGAACCCGCGTCCCCTGCATCGGCAGGCGGCAGATGTCACATATTGATGTTCACAAATTACAGTCATGCACTTACAACTAATAAAAAGAGGAAACATTATATAATATTCCCACTAGGTCTAGAATAGCCTCTTAGCAGGAAGCGGGGCTTGCTCCTTTAGCTTCCTGAGTTCCCCGATCCCACATGCTGTCACTTGTCAGTGTTTGTGTTTTCATACTTTTTAAAGAAACAAACCCCTAAGTGTATGTGTGTGTGTGTGTGTGTGTGTGTGTGTGTACTGGCACGGAGGTCTAACACCCTCTTCTCTGATGCTTCACATGAATATGGATTCTATTTGAAAATCAGCCTTGACTAAACCAAACTCATCTAACAGCTTGTAACATCCATTTAGTGGTAGATAAAATAAAGGAAAATTACATCCTCCTTCATTTAAACACTAAGCTCTTTTAATTGTTTTATTTAAAAAAAAACTAATTTCCCCAGTGTAATTATCAATATATTCCCATCACCCCAGGAAATAAATAGACTCCTTTCGGGGTCATTTTTAACACCTGTAAATCCCCCAGATGTTAGAATGAGTCTGTGAGAGCTAAAGAGGAAAAGCGCTTGTTTTGTAGGCTGACAGTTTCTCAGTTTGCTTTTTATTTTTTTAAATCCTTTCATTGTATTTCTGATTAGTACTGAATAAATAATGTTTGGATTAAAAATCCCTACGGTACGATTATACTCAGCATTCTTGTTACTAGTTTCCCAGATTGAACATTTGATAAAAATGCATCAAGGTCTCAATGTTAAGAATCAAGATGGTCATACATAGAACGGAAGGGGCCAAGTGGTCATCTCATTTTCACTTTGCAAAAGAGCAAAATGAGGTCCAGAATGCTACCATAATTTTCACACATGGGGTTGTACGACCTCTTACACTATTCTGGACAAACACATCTACCCCCAACTTCCATGTCCTCATCCCCCTGCACACACACACACACACACACACACACACACACGGTGGGATGTACTGTCAAAACTAAAACACTGGATATGCTAAAAAAACACAAAAGTGAGAATTTTAATACTAATCATTTATTCTTCAACAAATATTTATTGGACACCTAAATCTATCTGATGGGTACTGCCATTCTGATACTATATATTTTAAGCTTATGATACTCTTTTCCTCTCAGGTGGAAAGAAAGAAAGCACTTGTAGACTTGCCCATTGTGAGCAGCAGACACTTTACTGCCAAGACACCACAAGGTTCAGATTTATGTTAATAACAAAACCTGGGAATTTTGCTCTCTGTTGTTTGCTAGTTTGACTCTGGACCTTACAAAGACACCAAAGGATTTGCTGAAGTGATCAAACCCTTACTGTGGAAGGGGAACACACTGTGGTTTGCTAGGCAGCTAACTGAAACATGATTGTAGACCATAAATTGTTAAGGTTTCCCCCCTAAGTCAGGCCACCAATGGAGAAAGAATGGTTTCTTGAATTAGACAGTTCTACGAACATACTCAGGTCCAACGCTTACCTGCCGGGTGAACTTCAGCAAGTTACTCCACTCTTTTGAGCCTCAGTCCCCTCATCTGAAAAACATGAAAATAATCTCACTTAGCTCCAAATCTGGTCAGGAGAGAAAATGTAAGCATGTACGTAAAGCTTCCAGCACACCCTCCCCCTGCCCACAGGAAAATCACCCTGCACATGAGCCCCTTTCCTTTTACCTTTCCTACTCTCCACATGGAAGGGGAGTGCACAAGAGTAAGAGAATTCAGGGGGATGAACAGGAGGAGGGGATAGATGCAAAAATATAGACGTGGGGGAATGGAAAAAGAATGGCTTAGATATGGGGCCCAAAGAATAAGAAAGGGAGACACTGCCAACAAGCAGCGAGGAGAGATCTCTCTAAGAGCCCTCCTTATGCGATGCTGGCCCTCAGCAACTTCAGGAAAAGGCCTTAGAGAAGCTTCAGGCTTTCTCTGACTGACTGTTGACGGTCACATGGTATCACTTCCACTGTATCCTATTGGTTACAAGTAAGTCATGAGGCCAGCCAGATACAACGGTGGGAAATTAAATTCCTCCTTGAAGTCAGAGGGCAAAGTCACTTTTAAAAGACATCTGGGATGGGTCTATCACTGCACAATACAGTCTATACCTGGGGACTTGGGGAAAAAATCTGATGATGTCCCTGTAATATGGTACCTAAAACATCCAGTTACAGCTTTAAGGTCAAAAGTGCCTTTGTCACCATTGAGAGGTTCTTTACCCTGATCCTACGTTGTTTGTTCACTCAGTTCAATCCTAGAATGCCTGCTTCCTGCCATCCTAGTCAGAGGTCAATGGATGACTCTGGCTGTCCCAGAAAGTTAGCAGCTTGGGGCATCAATCTATAAAAGTTTCTAAAATAACACTTGGATCTAAAAAAAAAAGAATCTCTGGACATGTAATGATAATTTAACTTCTCAGAAGTCCTCTAAGGTAGCATGCTATGTATCATTGGAACAAATGACTCAATAAGCTCCCAGCAGTGGGAAATGATACTCAAAAAGGGGTATGCTTAAGTAACCACAGAGGGTCACTGAATTGTCTTCTCAGGAAAGTGGGGCTAGCCAATGCAGAACTTTTGCTTTCCTGGGTGGATTATGCAAGTCTGGGGCCAGAGCTGAATGCCTCCTGAGAGTAGGAAAGAGGCAGGATACTACCACCAGGGGTCCTTCATCTCTGCCCATCCTTCAGGGAAATCTCAGCCTCCCCTCTAAGGAAATATTAAATAGATAATTAAAGGGCGATAGGCCACTGTCTTGACCTTGGACTCCAGATCCATTATTCCAGCCATCAAATCCCCCTGCCAAAGTAACCTTGGGTCAATGTTGGGTGACAGTTCCAAGGCTGGAGCAATGGGCTTAAGACTTGGGTCAGTTCTGCCTTCTACAGGCTTTGCTCTCTGGAGTTTACTCTGCACTCTCAAAGCTTTCATCCCAATCTTGATGTATTTTTCTTACTTTAAAATAGGGATAATAAGAATTCTTATCTCCATAGCATCGTTGTATGAACTCGATTAGATAGTGCCCACCAGAAGTCAGTGAATACTGGAGGTCACGCTATTGCCATTGGGTGGTAGTGGTTGTGGTGTCTTCATCCCTCTTCTTAAGCACTTACACGCCTGCATTCATTGGCCACAGTACGGTCTCAGAAGGACACAGGGTTGATCAGTGTCACCTTCGCCATTACAAAACTCTCCCTGTCTACAGAGAGTTTGGCTAATGGTTCCCAAATTAAATAAAACACAAAAGATAATCTACCATCTCAGAACACACAGTACTTGATATTGCAGAGCAGAAAGCTTGCATTCTCTTGGAGCCATCCTTCTACCTTGGCAACAGAGGCATTTTCAGATAAATGTAAGTTTTGATGGGGGCAGTGCCAAGACTCAGTTGTGAAGAAGCTACCAGCCAAGCCAGTGGAATTATTAGGGATGATATCTTAAGAAGAGGACTAAATGCTGATTGAATGTGAAAACTATGTGATACTTGAGCTTCACTTAATGGCATGGTTTTCTTTAGGATTTGGGGCAATCCACCTCATTTCAGATGCCTGAATGTCTTCAGAAGTCAAACCACCCAGGCTTCTCCTAGGAAAACTGATGGACCAATGGGCTGCCCTGAAGATGATTCAGAGGAGACGTCTCCCCACCCCTGCATCTCCTGCTTGTTCTCCCCTTTGCAGATGTAAACATGCCATGAAATGGGGCGAGACAGTTGTGAACCAGCTTTGCAGCTGCTTCATTACTCTGCTAATATCAATATTAATTTTTGTAGGCTTCCGTTTCCAGAGTATCAGGCTAGAGGTGAGGCTTGTACACACCCTGGTGTTTGGCAAGGGGATTTGTGAGCCTGCTCTAGAGGCACCTCCCCTGCTTCTCCCCCTGTGACACCATGCAAAAATCTGGTTCAAGCCCAAGAAAGCAGGGAGAGAGGAGGGGAAGTAAAGTCAAGCCACTTCTCACAGGCCAAATCACAGAAGCTGAAAAACAAGTACCTGGGCATTATGCGCCTGCCTCTCTGGTGTTTTCGCCACCAATTTCCCACTTGGCCACATGTGCACATTTAATTAATGTTCTGCTCGTCACCTCCTGCAAGTCATTAATAATGATGCTCTGTAGATACCGGCCCCATCTCAGAGCCTGCCAGAAGCACACCACTGGCCACCATCCCCCAGCCAGACCACGGCTGCCCACCGGCTGCTCCCGTGGGCTTCCAGCTGGGTTTCAATCCCTGAGACAGGCCTCACAACCAGCTCAGTTGAATTCATTTTTCAAGTGAGATTTCTGAATGCATCCTTTTCATTTCCTTCACCCACTAATGTTGTAGAGGTTTTGTTTTTTTTTAATTCTATTAAAAAATGCAATTAAATTTGTCTCATGGAATTTTCTCTTTAAAAATCCAGACAGCTGCTTGCTCATGGTGGCATGATGCTCTTGATTCTTTCGCATTTTTTTTTTATCTCCGTTCCATTACTTTACTGAGGATTAAAGACAGGCTTACCAGATGGCAAATGCCAGCATCTCTTTCCAGCCCCACCGCCGATTCAGAAGAATAGTATCATATCGGCCATAATACACAGCCCAGCTTCCTCTACGCAGCTCTTGGAAGAGACAAGCAATTGTTTCATTTAAATTCATTAGCTAATGTCCAAAACACAATTAAGAGGCAGGAGGTTAGGAGTGATTAAAGCTAAGTACTGCTTACAGAAACTTCCTGGGGACGGCGCAGGTTCCCCCCGCCCCTCCCCGCCCCGCCCCGTGCCTCAGTTTCTTCCTCGCTTCCATCTTACTTGCTTCCTTCACCATTTCTCAGCCATAAAGCATTCATTAGGCTGGGAAGCAAATGAGGTAATGTCTGTGGCGAGATGGCTGTGCGTTTCCAAAGAAAGACACCATATGAAAAGCATTCTGATTGCTAACAGTCAGGGATGTTGAGGACTTGGCCTGGCTCACTTTACAAACGATTTAACTGCCTGCTTCTTGCAAAAACTATTTTTATCAGTTAATTACACCGTTTTCTTATTAAATAACAATGTGAAAGCATTTCTCGCTCATTTCCTTGTCATGATTAATTGAATCTGCTTCCTTTATTAAAAGTCCAGTTCTCATCCTCTGGTCTCATCCAGCCTGCTAGACTAGTCACAGGCCCACGACGGTTCAGCTCGATTGAAACATTAACCCATCCTACCTCCAAATCTTGTCTTTTTCACCGGATCCCTGAAATAGTCTCTTTCTCTCACTAAGATGTGTGTCTATGTCAGACGTTGCCCCACCAAATGACTTCCCTTCTGTACTCCTTCCACGTGCCCTCCACCAAAGGCATGTTCTCGGAAGCAGACGGGATTTAAAGGCAGCCCTGGGTCACGCATGGGGAGGGGACAAGAGAGTCAGACAGAGAGCACTTGTGGTGCTCCGTTGCCAAACAGGCATATGTGTCATGTGACTCGGATTTTGGGGAAGGAATAAGACGAGAAAGGCCAACGCCAACACCATTCACTGCACAGTGGGACTTTTCTAATATTATTAAGTATTATAATTAATGCTATTTTTAAATTATTATTATTATCATGTGCTTAGCCCTTGACACGGAAAGGGGACATAGGATAACGCTTCATGGTATTGCTTGAACCCACAGAGAAAGACTAGAACCTTGAGAAGAAAAATCACAATTTTTGAGGCCAAGTAGTTAACCACAACAATTACAGAAATGGTAACAGAAAAAGTAATTTCATGGTTTTTTTTTTTTTAATTTATCCCTTGTGGTAGGTAGGCAGCCTCTAAAATAACTACCTCCTAACCCGCATCTCCTGACATCCATTCCTTTGTGTAATTCCCTCCCCTTGAGTGTGGGCTGAGCTTACTGGTCCACTTGTAGTGAATACATTGCTGCATGGATAATGAGATGTCACTCCCAAGAATGGGTTACTAAAAGTCTGTGGCTTCTTTCTTGGATGCCGTTTCACTTGCTCTTTGACTCTAAGGAAAGCCAGCCACCATGGGGTGACCTGCCCTATGATGAGACCCAGGCAACAGGGACCTGAGACATAGCCAGTGAAAAACTGAGGCCCTCGGTCCTATGGTCCAGGAGGAGCCTAAACCTACCAATAACCACAAGAGTGAGCTTGGAAGCAGGTCCTCCCCCAGCCAAGACCGTAGATTAGATTGCAGCCCCAGCAGACAGCTTGATTGCATCCACATGAGAAATTCTGAGACAGCAGCGCTCAGCTAATCCACACCCATTTTCCCATATCTCATAGAAAATGTTTGGTTTTTTAAAGCTACTAAATTTGGGGGTAATTCGTTAGTCAGCGATTGATAACTCATACACAACTCCTCCCCTGCCACAGAGTTAATCCAGAATTAACATGATATATTACAATGATGGGGGAAAAAAGAGTATGCTGCTTCCCTATCTTTTACTCATGAAACTATTAATCAACCGAAACACTTTTTCTTGCTAGATGTGGTCTTAAAAACTTCTCAGCACAACTCTCCAAGTAGCCATCCCCAATTAACTGGGTTGGCAAATGAGAGAAAGCCTATTTGCCATTCTCTGAACAGTGTAAAGAGAAGACTCAAAGTTAGAAGACCTGATTTCTGCTTGTAAGCCAAGAGACTTTAGGTGAATCATTTATACTCTTTGAATTTCATTTTCAGCTTCAGTAAAATGGAAATAATCTGTTAATGCTTTGAGGTACAAGGAACAGAATAGTCAACAAAAAATAATCCAAAGAGGATCCATCTTCTTTCTGGGCATCCAACTCCAATGTGTTGGTATCTCCCCTTATGGCCATGAAATGGTTATAGCAGATCCACGTCCTGCCAAAATAATGCTCCCAGGCATGAAAGGGAAGCATTCTTGTCTCCTGGTCTATAACTGAGGAAAAATTTGACCCCAAAATCCCCAGCAGAATTCCCCAGACACCGCACTGGCCAGACTTGGCTTACATGCCTAGTCCTTAAGTAATCACTGGCTGAGGGGATCTAGATGACCATGATCAGCTTGGACCATCCCCATTCCACCCCTGAGGCTAGAAGAGGGCCAGCCTTTCCTGGAGCATATGACATCTGGAGAAGTGCTGGTAAATGTTGAGCTTCTGTCCATGTAAAAAGAAAAGGGAGAGGTTGCTGATAGATAAGTGGTGGCCCATGTAGGCGGGCCAGGTTCTGCTGGAGTGTAAGACATACGATGCTTAACCCGACAGAACCTTATTTCTTGCTCACAAGATACGCCCAGTGCAAGTCAGTGAGGGCCAGGCTGGCAGAGAGTTCATAGCACAGGGCCTTAGGACCGGCTGCAGCAGCACAGAAAACCTGGAGAGACCTTTCCAGCTGTGTCACCTTCACTCACACTTCTTTGGCCAGAACCAGTCAATGACCCCACTTAACTGCAAGGGGACTGGAAATCTCCTCATAAGGTTTTGGGGGATTCAAATGAGATAGTTTATGCATTCGTTTCTCAAACATTCATTAAATACATAAGATCTACCAAGCACTGGACTGGGAGAGTTCAGTAAGACAGTCACCACCCTCCTCGCAGATATGACCATTGAGAAGGTAATCAAACGAATGTCCTTCAGAGTTTGTTTGCCCCTTTCTTCCCCTTTCAGGTCCTGTGTGCTTACCTCACATATTTTGTCTTCCTGCCATAGGCTTCAACTTTGTCTTTCTGTTGTTAGTTTCAAAGTCTTTACCATGCCCTCAGGAGGGGTCATGGCCAGAAAGGGGACTAACCTGGAGTGGCACATCGTCCATGGATCTGCAGCGACAGCTGTTGGGACAACTCTGTAGGGGATCCACAGATGCCGTCTTTTCCTTGATCTCCCCCAGCTCACAGAGTGCTTGAAGAAAGAGGGGTATTTTTCGTTTGTTTTTGGGCACAGCATGCGGGATCTTAGTTCCCGCATGCGCCGTGGGATCCTGGCCAGGGATGGAACCGGTGCCCCCTGCAGTGGAACGGAGTCCTGACCACTGGACCACCAGGGAAGTCTCAAGAATGAGTTTTTATCTTGCTTCTTTCCAAATTTCTTTCCCATGACTTTGTTGCCTTGTGAGAGAGAAGAAATTCCTGCTTGAGTCTAACGGTTCATTCACCTCCTTCCTCCTTTAGCCAACATTATTATTGCTGGCTTCACCCCTTTCACAAGCATCAGCTTCTCAAAGAAGGTGGCATGATACTGTTAGGGTTGGCTAGCCTACAATTACAGAAAGGCCCCAAAACTTCAGTGACTTCATACAAACTACTTGCTAGGATTACCTGCTTAGTTCAGGTCCGTAGTGAAAGTCTTCTCCACGTGGCCACCAGAAACCCAGTCTGATGGTGGTTTTGCTTTTTTAACCATGTTTTCTAGAGTTGCCCTGGACATTGACAGCTCCACAAACCAGAGAGGGAAGATCATAGACAGTGTGCGAGGGAGGTTTTTAGGTGGCTGGGCCTGGAAATAGCACCTGTCATTTCTGCCCACATATCATTGGAGAGAACTCAGTCACATGAGCATACCTAACTGCAAGGGAGGCTGGGAAATGTAATTTAATTTTGTGCCCAGCAAGAAAAGAGAACAGATTTTGGTGGATAGCTAGCAATCTCCCCCACATGCACCCACACAACTTCCTATTTTTCAACTTGGCAAAAGCTGAGATCACACAGTATTTCTATACAGCAGTGTACTCTTGGGCCTGCCAAGGCAATGCTCTTTCTGGGAAAGGATTCACAAACCTCATGATGCAATTAACGGGCAGAGACCTGACCCACCGACCATTTTTCCTGCAGTATCCCTTCACCTAAATTCTTGATCAGGTCCTCTACTTCTAGACAGATAATCTTGAGGATATGAAGTAATCTAAACATTTCCAGCATAGAGGGAAACGAGTGGATGTTTCTTATGTAAGAATCACCCTTTTCCAAGCAGTAACCAAAGGATAGAGGCTTATGTGGAACACATTTCAACCATAAGACTTGAAGGGAAGGTACTTCTCTAAGTACTTCTATCCACTCATTCACTGAACAAATATTCATTGAACACGCAGAGGGCACCAGGCACTATGTTAGGCACTGATGAACCAGACTGATGTGACCTCCTGAACTTTATAATCTAGATTTATAAAAGAACATATATATGAACATAAAGTCAAGGTATACGTCATGATAAGTAATTATAAAAGAAAAATACGGCCAGGGCAGAGAATAACAGCAGGGGTGGGAGGGGTGACATATAAGACCTGAAGGTTAAGGAGTTAGCCATGCAAAGAGAGTAGAGGCAGAGAATGTGCAATGGCCACAAAAAACGAAGGAGCTTGGCCTGACTGAGGAATAGAAGAGCAGCCTGTGTGGCTCAAGATGACAGAGGAAAAATTGGTGGGAGATGAGACTGGAGGAGTGGAGGGCCAGATCGTGAAGAGTTTTGTAGGTCATGATGAGGAATTGGAATTGGAATCTAAATAAAATGGGAAGCCATCTGGGGCTTTAAGTAGTAGAGGGACATGGTCGCACACTGCATTAATCTGCTAGGGCTGTCATAACAAAGTACCACAGACTGAGTGACTTCAACGACAGAAATTTATTGTCTCACAGTCCTGGAGGCTAGATGTCTGAGGTCAAGGTGTCCACAGGCTTGGTTCCTTCTAAGGCTGGGAGGGAAAATCTGTTTCCTAGCTTCTGGTGGCTTGCTGGCTATCTCTGGCATTCCTTAGAGATGGTGTTCCCCTTGTGTCTTCACATCATCTTCCCTCTGTATATTTCTCTTTGTCTCCACATGGCATTCTTTCTATAAGGGCACCAATCATATTGGATAGGCAATGACCCTACTCCAGGAAGACCTCATCTTAACTAATTACACCTGCAATTACTCTGTTTCCAAATCAGGTCACGTTCCAAGGTACTGAGGGTTAAGCCTTCAACATATGACTGTTGGGGTGAGAGCGCAATTCAACTCGTAACGCACATTTTACGATTACTCTCTGCTCAGTATGAATGGGGAGAAGGGGTGGTTAGAGCAGAGGTGGACAGGCAAGTTGAAAGGGTGATGTCATTGTTGCCAAGGTGAGAGGTGATGTTTACCTGACCTAGGAGCCCAAGAAGACTTAGGGTGTATTTTGTTGATCAAACCAGCATGACTGCTGGTAGATTGCATTTCACTGGAAGGGAAAGGGGTGAATCAGGGATAAGTCTTAAGTTTCCGGCTTGAGCAGGAAGAAAGATGGTGATGAAATTTATGAGATGAGAAGGAATTGGGGAATAGAGACACATTTTGGGATACAGCCCCACAGTTTTATTTTGGATATGTTAAGTTGAAGATATGTACGCACCATCCAAGTAGATAGACCAAGTAGGCAGTTGCATATAAGAATGTGGAGTACAAAGAAGTCTGTGCTACAGATATAAATGTGGAGTCATCAGCATAGAGCATATTTAAAATCACTCAGAATGGTTGAAGCAGGGAGTTTCCTCCTACCGGCTCATCTTTTGCTCCCCAGCTGGCTCCAGCAGTACCAGCGTCTTATCTTGGCATCTCCATGGCACAGCCCACTCCTACAGGACATTCGGAACTGGAGGATCAGAGGCTTTGTTGCCCCTCCTCAAGGGTGGCAGAGGCCTGGGGATCCTGACTGTCTAATGTGCCAACCTCGGATTGTTCCATCTCAGGCTCTACACAGATTCTATGGGTCCTCGGTTTCTGGAGAAGATGAAGACGGTGCACCCAACGCTCTCCTGGGTTTCTACCAAGTGTTCACCCACCACCACACCTCAGGACAAGCACACAGCCCAATGTGCGTGGCCACCTAAATCACGTGAACAGGAACACACACACCTCGTCCCTTCGACAGAAATGACCTAAACTTTGTGAGGTTCACATGTCCCTACAGATGATCTCATTTGCCCGTTTCAAAAGCGCTTTGGTCTGCACAGCCTGTAGCAGCAAATTTACACTTCAAAAAGCAGACAGCTTTTTCCACATCTTATTCACTTAATGGGTGAGAATGTAAAATTAGTTCCGTTGCTGATGAGGACCTTGAGCCAAATGAAAAGTGTTCATTTGTCAGCACAGACTTACAGCCTGAGACATGATTATATAGCTAATCCAATAATGGGTTTTGATGCTGAGTATTTATTTATATACAGTATGTCTTGTTATCTGTTGATAATCAGGACCCACAATTTACTCTTTCTTGTGTGCGTAGTGTGAAATAGCAACGTCTTCCAGACATATTGCGTTTAAGTACCAACATGCAAACACACAAAAAGCGCCGTCATCAGCAAAATATTTTATTTGCTTTCTGTTAAAATGAAAAAAAGAAGAGAGACCCAGTGCTTAAACTCAGGCTTTTTTATACTCTAAAATGTAAAATATACATTTTGCCTTTTAAAATGGACTCAGGACTAAGGGTTAAAAAACAAAACCTGAAAATGAGATTTCCTTTATCATCTAGAACCACCCTAATCAAGTGATTTCTTCTTGTTGCTCTCTAAAAATTCTATCTGCAGGTCAAATCCTACACATATTTTTACATATGATGATAGAAACCAAAAAGATACCTGGGGAAAATCTTCACCATGCCACCCCCCGACTCTCTGGCTACCTGAATCTTACAGACGCTGCTGGTTGCAGAGATGCACATTATCACCGTGTGAGCATGGAAACAGTAATAATTATCTCAGGCAAAACCTTTCCTTAAAAAACAGTAACTTAAATATCACACCACCATCACACCCTGTGCATGAGTGTAAGTGCCTATCACCAAAATATAGGGACACCTTCGGCCTAATATAAACATAAAATGCATAAAATCCAACATTTCAAACAAGCAGGCATTTTTATAGGTACCTTCGTGTATGATGCATTGTAACATATTCCAGCTACAATAAAGCCTTTGGGGAAGGAAAAGCACGTCAGGATTAAGTATTCTGTTAATCGCAAATGTAAAGCACACCTGCAAAACCTGTGAAAAAGCCTCCAACACTTGGGGGATGTCAGTGCAATTGCCTTTCCTTGCTACCGTCTCTTGGACAGGCCTAGAAAAATCCAGAGCGAATGCAGGGAAGCGTCTTCGATTGCCACTTTTCTCCACTTAGTGACATCCAACCCACACAAGGCTGAAAGGACCGGTCACTCTGTGATATACGAGAAGGGAGGGGGGCAAGTGCACATTTTTAAGCGAAATTTATTCTGCAATAAATACTTCAATGTTGGTGCGACATGATGTTTTATCGGATTACACTGGTTTGCGAAAGAAATCACATTGGGAACAGCAAAACTTGCGGTTTTGTGGGTATTGCGTCTGTAATGGGAGGGCTTTACAACTGGAAGAGTGTGGGAGAAGGATAACAAGGCAAATGAGGAAATGGCTGAATGCACGCAAATCTATATTATGGTAATACTTGGCTGCCTAAGTCCAAGAGGTTTTTGTGGTGGTTGTTTTACCTAGGCTGGATAATTCATTAGGTTTTGACTCGGGTAGAGAATAAATGAATCTAGCACACATTACATTCTTACTTTCGTCTCAGAAACAAATCTTTCTTGTACCAGCCAGTGTAATCTTCAGAGTTTTCCTTATATAAAACACCTCAAGAATAATGTACCTCAGTAAGATTTACACTTTATTTCTCTAATGATTCCACAAACACTACCACAATGTGATGAAAGACAGAGCAGTCCCGGACTGATTGAGAGCTAATAAAAATCAGTCCTGAAAACTGAAAAGAGCACCCTTATCATCTTTCTTTCATTTAGAGCTGATTACTAGGGGATTATAATGCAATCACAGCTATGTGTGAGAGGTAGCTATGGGAACCAGTTTTAACTGTTTATCTAGCCAAAGATCTTAATTTAAGTTTGAACACTCTGATTCATTTATATGTAAGACACCAAGGAGACAAAATGCAGAAGAAACAGATGCGCACTTGTTCTTTCCATTTAACTTCATAAGCTACCAGCCAATTTGTCTTTCAGGGACAAAATTAATTTCTGATGACAATGTGAGCAAGTAATAAACTAGAAGTTCCTGTCCTGGGAAACTTGTTAATGCCATGTAATGTTCTGGAGTTATTGAGAAGGGGAAAGAAGAGATTTGCTCCTGGAGTTACGGGGACATCTGTAACAGTCTTGCCTTTGTCCCAGCTCTTTGTCACTCCTACAGAGGTTTATGACACCTTTTCTACAGGTTGAATTGGGAAAGTGCAAAAGAAACCATGTTGCTTACCATTTCTTTCCTATGGGGTATTTTTAAACTGCTCATTTTCCTTCATATTGTCTCCATGATTCAAGTTTGCTCATAGCACAAACCTCCAGCCCATTGCTTCCCAGCCCTGGCGTAGGAGTGAGGTAACTCATGATGAGATGAAAATGAGTCACAAGACCTCCTCTTGGAGCCCAGGTTGCTACTAGAACACAGCCCTTTGCCTGCAAGTGAGCTCCATGAGGAGCCCGGGGCCATGGCAGACACTCATAGAGGAAACCCCAGTGATGGGATCAAATGTGTGAATCCACCACCGTCAAGAGAGAAGGATGCCAGCGTGTTTGACAAAACACAGGCACATACAAACTCAGAGGGGGAGTAGGACCGGCCACTGCCTCATAAGCAGTCTATGAAGTTGTCTATGTCCTTGGGTCAGTGATAATAACACTAATGGTAATAATAATAATAGCATTTACTGAGCACTTACTGTATACCAGAGAAGAAGTTGAACACACAGCATACGTTATCCCGCTTAATTATCACAACCACCCTATGCAGAAGTTATTTCTATGACCATTTTACAGGCAAGGAAACTGAGTCACATGAAAATCAACTTGTTTGATATCACAGGTAGCAAGCGGAAACGTCAACATTTGAACTCCATTGGTCAGACTCCAAACTTCTATTTTGCTCTCTCGCAAGGCGAACCTTGGCAATCTCCTTCATCTTGGCCAGTACTATTTTCCCATCTCATTATGCATCCAGGTTTTGTAGTATCTCTGGACCATCTTCTTCCCTTAATCCATGGCTTCTGTGCTTGGTCTCCCCCGCCGACCTCCCCAGCCTGCATTTTTCTGCTCTCTGGGGGAACTCTGCAAGGCATAATGGCTGTCCATTAGTGTGTTTTTAAAACCTCGTTCTCTCCCATCCTCTGACAGTTTTCATATGCTCCACATGAAGGATCCTTTTCCAGAAATACTTTTGAAGAAAGTCTAAAGTAAGCTGAAAAGTATTACATTTTTCATCTCAACGGGGAAATGGATTTAAGAAAAGGAGAGAAGAGCCTGCAGGTCTTTCAGATTTTTAAAAGAATTCAACACACTGCTGCATTGGCACTGGGAACACATCTATCACAGAAACCAAGAGAGCATCTGCATTTACACGCTGAAACGGTTCCTTCATCCTTGATCACGATAATGACTTTGAGTTCCGCTGAGCCTTTCATCCAGAGGGACACCGTGGCCCCTGCAGAAGCCGGCCCGGAGCACCTCCTTCCACCATGGAGGCTTGCGCTCCTCCAAGGTGAAAGGGGGAGCAGCTCTATTGGGGGAGAATTGAAAAGGACAAGGGAGCACTGTAAATTCCATTTCCAAAGGCAACTATAATAACGGTCCTACTGTCCGGCTTTAACTGCCCCATCTGGAACTCGGTCATAACAAGGCAGTCCTAAAGAAGCCATTTTGGGCATCAGTAGCGGTACATGAAAGAAGGGATTCTTTCAGGTTGTAGAGAAAGCCTTGTGCTGTTAAACACCAGGACATTTTACTAATTGCCCTATTTCCGGTTTCTAAAACTATTTCAGGCAACTGGGGGACATTCCTTAGGACAGTTGTCACAGGCTTCTTCTTACCCTCAGGAGTCATGCTTGATGGAACAAGCAAGAAAGACAGACAGGCTGGTTCGTGGTTTGTGGAGAATGGGATCGAGCACAGAGCTTCCGGCTTTACTGAGTACAAACACTTGTGTGAAATGTAACAGAGGTCGCAGGCTGTGCTCCATGGGTTTTAAAATCCAGGATGAGAGTCGGACTCACTCCCAGCAAGACTCATTTTTGGAGTTGCCTTCCTGCTGTGCAATGAATCGGCCCTGAGCTGCCTGCACGCGTGTTAGGAGGCACTGCTGGCTCCTCTGCCTGGAATTCCTCTCTCCTCTTTCCCTCTCATTCCTCCTTTTGCATCACCAACTCGAGTCATCTTCTCCAGGCCGCCTTCCATAAATTCTCTGAAACTGGGCTAAACGTCCCCTTTATATGTTTCTATAGCATCATATACATCCCTCAGGAACAGCACTTTCCACGTTGTGTGATAAATAGGAATCATTTATTGAACACTTATTATGTGCCAATCACTGTGAAGTACTTTACACATAAATATCTCTTTTCATCCTTATGATTGTCCCAAGTACTATTATCCCCATTTTACAGGTAAGAAACTTGAGGGTCAGCAAGACTAAAATCTCATAACTAGTAGATGGCAGAGCTGAGATTTGAAAGTAGGACTTCCACCTCCCAGGCCCATGTTCATCCCCACAGTGTCAGCACTCTGAGACTGGAATCGCTGTATCCATTTTAGTGTCCCCAGCACTAGTACATTACCAGGCATTTACAGACCCGTGACACACACTTGTTGAGCTAAACCCCATTGGAGGAAGAGTCTGGGGAGCTAACTGACCCATATCACGGTAACTGGAGTAAACTGGCCTCATTGGCCTGGCGTTCTACCATTGACTATTCTGATTTGCCTGGGTGACAGTGGAACTGTGTTGTTGTTGTTTTTTTAAGTGGAAGCATTTAAGCAGAGGTCCTTGGTGTCATGCTGACAAACCAGAAAATGTGTTGTCCTCCTGAATTCAGGTGTTCTTTTCACTGAATTCTGTCAAAGTAGTTCTGCATATTGACACAGAAGGTGTAGCTTATCAACATAATCACTCTGTCATCCATCACTGTCCTTCATCAACGCTGCTGCCGCCACTGTGATGGTAACTGCATGTTTCCTCAGGCAATGAGTGTGGCTGAACACTCCAGTGTGAGGATTGTGGTGGGAGAGCACAGTCCTTGGGATAACAAGAGTCTGTTCTGACTAACTGACCGGCAACCCTGCTCAACCTACTCCTTCCCTCTTCACATTCAAGGATTCAAGTTCCTCTATTTTGTCTTCACAAAGGGTCTCCCTTCCATCCCTTCTCATTGTCCCTGCTACTGCCCTAGTCCAGGTCTTGATCACGTATCTCTGGCCTTCTGCCTCCAGTTGGCCCAGGTCTTCCTGCACACCCCACCAAATCATGCCTTAACGTGACTCACTGGCTATCTCACCCGTCCTGACACTCAACAGCCATCCATGGGGCTTCTCTGGTGGCGCAGTGGTTGAGAGTCTGCCGGCCGATGCAGGGGACGCAGGTTCGTGCCCCGGTCCGGGAGGATCCCACATGCCGTGGAGCGGCTGGGCCCGTGAGCCATGGCCGCTGAGCCTGCGCGTCCGGAGCCTGTGCTCCACAACGGGAGAGGCCACAACAGTGACAGGCCCATGTACTGAAAAAAAAAAAAAAAAAAAAGCCATCCATGGCTCCTCACTGCTTTCAGGATAAAGTCTAAAGTCACTGGACACTCAAGCTCTCCACAGCTGGCTTTAACCTCCCATTTCTACCTGTGCTCCACTTCTCCCTACCTCAACCCCCAAACCACACAGCGGGTCTCCTCACTGGTCCCCACACTGGACCTTATGTCTGTCCACCCATACCCTGCCCTTTCTTCAAGCCCTATCCTAGTCCTTCCTGCTCTCTGGAATCCCCAGTGCCCTTTCTCAGCACCTCATGTACCTCCTGTCCCCCTTACAGGCACTGATCATCTCACCGTGGCTGTATGTTGAGATTTAACTTTGTGGATATTGGTGTCTAACATCCCTGGTGAAATGATAGGCTCCCTGAAGGCAGAGACCATCTTCCTCTTTTCCGCTACAGCAGTCAGTGTTTTAATGATCCATTAAACAAGACTTAGCAAGACTTGTATTCAGCCTCACGCTATCTGCGCACTTTCCACTCCAGGCATACCAGAGTCCTTGTAATTCCCCAGAGGGGCCATTTCACCTTTTATTTCCAGGTATTCTCGCGAGATGTTCCTTCTGCCTGAAACCCTCAACCTTGGGTGCTCTCTCTTCCTCCAGCTCCAGTTTTCCTGGAAAAATACTTGGCCTCAGCTTGGATGTCACTGCTCCCTGAGAGTCCTCCCTCATCCCACAAGACCAGTTGGTTCCCCCAGCAGCTATGTTAACTCCAGTCATGTTGTCACACTGTGTGTTGGTCAGGACTCTTTCGGTTCTATGTAATATAAAACCAACTCAAACCAAGAAAAAAAAAAGGGAAATTTATCATCACAAGTAACTGCAATGGCCAGGGTAAAGCTGACCTCAAAGTACATAGTCATTTTATATTCTCTCTTGGCTTTTCCTTATTCTCTTTCTTTTTTTTTATCTACTAGGTCTACTTCACTCTGTGTGGGCTTCATTCTCTGTACAGCAGAAAATAGGGGGGCTGAAGGTAGGATAGGGAACAAACTGACTGAGGAGGGTACTGGATCTACATCACCCCAATGACCTCAGAGAAACAGAGCTGCCTCCTTCTAGCAGCCACAGATTAAACCCCAGGAAATTATTCTGATTGGCCTGGCTTGGTTTTACAGGTTTATTCCTGGGATAATCACTATGGCCACAGGCCTGGAGGTCAAATCTGAGTCACCTGCCCCCCAAGTTCCCATGGTGTCACGGGGGGTGGAGGAGAACTCCTATGATTAACGCTCTCCCCGGACCACTTAGAATTGGGAAATAGAACTTCCCCATAAGAAGGAGGAACCTATATATATATAGGCTTTCCCAGCCAGTGCAACAGGGGCTACAAATGGGTTCTTGGAGAACCTGCACTGACTGCTCAGCAAATCCATAAAGTGTTCGAAGAAGGATCCAAAACTTTTCATAGAGCTGGCAGGAAATGAACCCAAGGTCAGCCACCTACCTCCTTAGGTCTGAGCCCATCCAATACTGCGATTATAAAACATGCAGAGCAGTGCGTTATCAAGGAAGAGGCCAACAGGGGAGATGTTTCAGGAAAATCAACCAGAAGACTTCTGCATTTCTCAATGGTTGAGAGCAAAGAGAGCTGGCAAGTGAGTTGCTTTCTTTGATCATCCTGTTAGTATATGCTCATAACATAAGACTAATTCTATTCAGGGATTATAATAAAATTGACTTTTATACCCCTACTGGATAAGAAACTCTTCAAGGAGAAGAGCCCTTTCTTTAACTCCATGTAAGCCCCCGCGGCAACTGGCTCAACATAGACTCACAAAGTGGAGGCTGGAATTAAAATACCTCAACCCATCTAGAGTTTTTACAAACCTAATTTTATAAACCTAAATCTGATGAGAGCTTGAGACACGGAATCACCATCCTGATTGACTCATTGCTTCTCGAAGAACTTCAGAAGAACTTCACTTACAGTGCTGGAGTCCTTCTATCTCTTTAAAGGTTCTGTAATTAATGTAAACAAAAATGCTTTTAAAATCCATTTTTAAATGTGGGACTTATTTTCCTGTCATCTGCCAAAAGTCCGTAATCTTTTTCTAATAAATTAGGCATAATGAATGTGGTGATCATACCCAATGGTGCTTCATTATATAATTTTGGCCTAACACACACACACACACACACACACACACACACACACACACACACTCTGTTATTTTTAAATAGTAAGTTCCTTTGCAATCCTACTGATTATGATAGGAGAAAGCCATATCACTCAGTCTTAAAATGCTCAGGGCATTCACAAGAAATTTTGAGATAAACTTTAAGGTTTATTTTAATTTTTAATTCATTAAAAATTTTAATCTACCACTAAGTATATCTCGTTGCTAAATAATTGCTGATACTGTTGTCTATTTTACTTCCCAAGGCTTCAGTTAACATTATATCTAAAATGGTAACTTTTTTATTAATATCATTGATATAAGTAACTGTTAGCTATCTTTCTATGACATCTTTACACCATCATTCTCTCCCTACCCTTCACAACTTTGTTTCATAAACATTTCTTAAACACATTGTACCTTTTAATGTGCAACTGTAATCATGTAGTCTTCCTCAAAATCTGGGTGGGCTAAAATTCAAATACCTTAGCTGGCATTCCAGAACTTTCACAACGCCCCAGCCCCCTTACTAACTCTTTCCCTCCATGATATAAGACGGACACTCACCAAGCACCAAACCAGCCACCAAGCACTGCACACAGCAGCCTCCTGTCTCTTGACCACAACATCCTCTTCACGTAGATTGTTCAGCCTGTCTTCTCCACCGGTCCACGTCCTACTCTTTCTTCAAAGGTCAGAGTATGTCTCCCAGCCAGGAGTTGCCTTCTGTGAATCTCCAGGCTGACAGAGAGCTTCCATCCTGTGAAATCATGACCCTGGAAGGCTGGCCTCCAGGTACTCACATGTGACCTGTTCTCCATTGTCCCCTAACTTTCCCTACATGTATTTTCAGCTTTGCTGGGTAGTGAGTTTATGGAGGGCAGAAGTTTTCTGTTGTACTTGTTTCTGTCCCCTACACCTCTTAGCCCAAAATTGTAGTTGTTTGTCAACACATATTTAATTTTTTTCAATTTCAGACTCTTTTCTCACATGTCCAAAGAACGTACAAGAAATGATCCTCTATGTTATACCATTTAATTATTCCCTCTTTAATTCAGAATAGGTATGAGCAGTGAATACAGTGAACTAGAGTAGAGTTTTAGTTAAGAAATTTCTCTCCTGAGAATTGATTCCTTCATAGAGTTTTGGGCTAAGCGTTTACTTAGGGAAGGAGAGGACAGAATAGAAAAGGTAGTAGTCTCCTAAATGGGTTCTTCCAGTGTTACTTCATTGTTTACGGTGAGGTGTGTGTATACCAGGGAGAGCTTAGATTCAAAATCATGGAACAAGGAGCTAAGGTTCATGATGATGTCCTGAGCACATGTACCTGCCTCCCCTTCCTCCAAAGATCCAATAGAAATTTTAGAAAAGAGATGTTTTTAAACGGTTCTGAAGAACCTAGGGGCAGGACAGGAATTAAGACACAGACGTAGAGAATGGACTTGAGGACACGGGGAGGGGGAAGGGTAAGCTGAGACAAAGTGAGAGAGTGACATGGACATATACACACTACCAAATGTAAAATAGATAGCTAGTGGGAAGCAGCCGCATAGCACAGGGAGATCAGCTCGGTGCTTTGTGACCACCTAGAGGGGTGGGATATGGAGGGTGGGAGGGAGGGAGACGCAAGAGGGAGGAGATATGGGGATATATGTATATGTATAGCTGATTCACTTTGTTATACAGCAGAAACTAATACACCATTGTAAAACAATTATATTCCAATAAAGATGTTTAAAAAAAAAAGAAACGTTTTAAAATACTAAACTTTTCAGGAAGAGTAGAATGCAACATCCACAGACTAGAAATGGAGGCATTCCTGGAAGGTAGAAAGCACATGGAACTAGAATGACAGTGAAATGGGAACTGAGGAGCTGCAAAGAAGTCCTGGACAAGCTCCAAGCTCAGAGTCAACAAATGCAAAGCTGGAGGGAAGGGGAGATGGAGGGGAGGAGAGTGAGAAATCATAACAGCAATTAATTAGAAGAACTACATTTGGAACAGCTGAACCATTGAGGCAACACCCCCTCCCCCTACCTATGCCTGAATACCAGCTAATAATTAGTGGCTTTTGCCTTCTGGGTAAAGCCTAGAGAATGGTTCCCTGGAGAAGGGGAAGAATATTCCTAGAGAGGGGTCCTTGATGCGGCCTGGGTAGTGCAGTAGAGGCGGAGCAGAGTCAGAGACAACTCTGGACCCCTGTAACAGCTGCCAGAGAGAAAACTAAAAAAAAAAGCTGCTCGTCTTGGAATAAGATGGCCAAACACCCTGGGTTGCCCAGACATTTCCAATTTATGTTATAATCCTTACACAGTTATTAACTTTTCTTTTCATGCTCAAAAATGTCCCAGTTTGAATAACAAATTATATAGCCATCTTATCCATAAGTGAAATATACTGAAGCCACGTTTCTCAAACTAGTGCTCAGGCACCATGTGAGGATTCAATCTTCCCCAGACTGGTCTGCCTGTGCAAATCATCATCCATGCACAGGGCTCATGTTATTTGGGCAACACGCAACATGGATGCCATAGTAAAAACGCAAATGTAAATGCAGGTTCTGACACTGCTTGTCACACTTGTCTTTCAGGATCTGCAACTGATATTTTAAAAGATTATCATTAAAGTGAAAACCAGATTTTAAAGTTCTGTTAGAGGACTAATGGACTCCTAAGAATATATATAGAGACACTTTCTAAGGATTATTAAATATTAAAGGATATTACGCAAAAAGGAGAAGGAGCAATTTACTTCATAGGGAACAGAGATTATTCAGAAAATTAAAGGTAACTTTTTAAAAAAAAATTCAACTAGTTACACAAGAGATTCGAGAGGACAATGTATCCAATAATAAAAACAAGGTGCAATTTTTCTTAAAGTTTTCAGAGGACACAAAAAGAGTTCTTTAAATAGAAAAGCATAGTGTCTAAATATGAAATTCAGTGGACAATCTGCCTAACTGAGTGTGCTATACATAACAAATGGAGATCTGAAAAACTCCCGGTATCTCTCAAAATATGACACAAAAAGACGAGAGAGCAAATATGAGAAAAAGTAGATATTTACAGTGTCAGGAACTGGCTAATGGGAATTCTAGATGCATAAGACAGGGACTACAAAAGGGAGGAGATAACTAAAGATATAATACAAGAAAACTCTGTATTACTGAAGGGAGGACATGAGTCTTTAGATTTAAAAGACCCACTAAATGATGAGCAGTATGAATGAAAAAAAAAGGAAAAGAGAAACCCATTTAAAGATACATCCTAATGAAATGTCAGAAATCCAAGTACAAAAAGAAAATCTCAGCTTCCAGAGAGAGAAAAAATAGGCTACTCACAACAGAATAAAATTTGGATTGATGTTAGATTTCTCATCAACAGCACTAGATGCTAGGAGATCAATATGGTAATTAATTCAAAGTTCTAAGAAAAATTATTTTAAAACTAGAGTTATATATCCAACCAAACTATATAGAGAATGGGGACAAAATAAAGATATTTGCAGAAATGCAAAGCTGAAACTTTTGCCACCATGAATCCTATGTAGAAAATACTCAAGGACATGTTCCAGGAAAACAAACAAACAAACCAAAAGGAATCAAGGAGATGACTACATGAGAGTTAAAAGGAGTGCATTTGAGCCAAAAGAAATAAATAAAGCTAAAAAGACATTTTTAAATAATCCATTTGACCTTAACACACTCAGACAGTTCTCTTTTGAGGGAAATAGTTTGGTGACCCAGGATTAGTTTATTTCTCTTTAGTTCCAACCAAACTCCTTGTTTTGCAGTGAATAATATTTGCACAAGCATAGGACTATTTGTATTGGTTTTACTTTTTTTTTTTTTTTTTTTTTTTTTTTTGGTGGTACTCGGGCCTCTCACTGTTGTGGCCTCTCCCGTTGCGGAGCACAGGCTCCGGACGCGCAGACTCAGTGGCCATGGCTCACGGGTCTAGCCGCTCCGCGGCATGTGGGATCCTCCCGGACCAGGGCACGAACCCGTGTCCCCTGCATCGGCAGGCAGACTCTCAACCACTGCGCCACCAGGGAAGCCCTGGTTTTACATTTTTTTGAATCAAATTACAAACTAAATACAGAAAACATCATAATCATAAAACAAAATGCTAATATAAACCTTAACAATGTGAAAATGACATGATTAATCAAAACTGCGAGAAAAGAGAAGAGTTATAGAGGGTGTAAGTAAACTAATCTAATTTTTCATAGCAGGAAATAAATAGAAGTCTAATTTCAATAAATCAAGGAGTAGAGGTATTAATTAAAATTACAAAGATATTCTTTGTAATAACTAAATATAACTAACAAAAACTGAGAATGTAGCGGAAGGTGGGAAATGACTGATATTGCAATTGCACTTAATGCTTCATATCCCATAGTGAGGAGTCAATAGATGTTACCCAAAGTTGATAAATCAATAAGGAGAAGTTGTAATGGTAACTACGATAAGGGTGAAAGAGAGAAACTTTCAACAGTGATTACCTATGAGTGACTTGTTGTATTACTCCCTTTCTACAATTCTTTACATGTGCTTTTATTACTCTACTAATTTAAAATAGTTTTAAGAGATTTGGATATGTCCTTCACAATCCACAGAACCAAAAGAAATGATCTCTTCTGAAGTATCTGTTTGTGCCAAAGATAGGTTCATCCACCAAATTGGAATTACTCACTTTAGCTGTAAGAAAAACCCATCGCTGACTGGGTAGCTTCCCCTCATTAGGCTGTATAGCAGAATGAAAGCTATTAGAAGGTCCAGACCACTTTGCATGGCCAGCTTCCATCTAACATCCTTCCAAATTAATGTAGTAACAGGGCCAATGACCAGTCACAGGATGGTTCTCATGGCGAAACTCCCCCTGTTTCAATGCATTGTATTCTCATTGTGCAGGTATTATCTCACTGGGGTAGGTATGAACAAGATTTTATTCCCGCATTATGGATGATCGAATGGGGGTTTCAAGAAATTGACTTGTCTCAGGTCTTAAACCCAGGTACCCTAATTCCATCACACTTCCTCATCACCTCTCAGATGGAAGGAAAAGGCTTTTACATTGTTTAAGGCAAGGAAATGAAAAGGCTACAGCATCTATTTATAAGATGACAATGAAGTGGAAGAGAAAGCCATCAATGTCCACCATGCACACATTTCCACACTGCTATAAATTCAATTAACCAAAGTTTGGAAGAGAACAATAAAATATTCCTTTCTTAGCCTAATATCTTGGTCTCAACAATGATTTCAAAACCAGAACATTCTTCTGTAATTTGAAGTGAACTCAGTGTTTCCATTATACCCTTTCTCTACTATGCACAGATATAAAATCATACTTTTAGACATAGCCAGTTTATAGTTATCCATTGATCGATTATGTAGTTGGTGCATTATTCAAACCTTTTGCAATTTGTTCTTTTATCTGTTTTTAATTTTATTATTTTGTTCTCTACTCTTGCACCATCCCACTTTCCTCAATTATCATTACTATTTGTCCTGTTAAAATTTTTGACTGAAAAAAAGTTCATGGAGTTTGTGATACTTTCTGGTAATTTCATCTGCCTATTATGCATCCTCTCACATCAACAAAAGAAAGAATCAATGTTGGAAATATTCTGTTTCTGCACAATCATATCAGATTTGAATAGCATTGACCTAACTTGAAAATAAATCTGGACCTTTAACAAGGGAAATATTTTGGATAGAGAAAATTTTCTCTAATATTGTTATATGATTTTAATAATAAAAATGAGGGTAGGAATGGAAAGATATTACATGTATTCTCTAAAATAGTACTTGTGGGTCTTCCCTGGTGGCACAGTGGTTAAGAATCGCCTGCCAATGCAGAGGACAGGTTCGATCCCTGGTCCTGGAAGATCCCACATGCTGTGGAGCAACTATGCCCGTGTGCCACAACTACTGAGCTTATGCTCTAGAGCCCACGAGCCACAACTACTGAAGCCTGTATGTCTAGAGCCCATGCTCCGCAACAAGAGAAGCCACCGCAGTGAGAAGCCTACTCACCGCAACGAAGAGTAGCCCCCGCTCACTGCAACTAGAGAAAGCCAGCACGCAGCAATGGAGACCCAACGCAGCCAAAATAAATTAATTAATTAATTTTAAAAAAATAAAATAAAATAATACTGTATCCCTGATCAAAAAGTCTGCAGTTACTGAATGGACAAGATCTGTCTAGAAAAATAATCAGCCAGGGCTTGGTGGGTCCTTTTCTGAACCAAGCCTCTGCCATTCCTATCTCCTTTTCTCCAAAACTGTTGGCTTCACAACTGGAGACTTGAGGGGTAACTGCCAATGGAGTTTGCCTTCCTACCCAGTTCTGCACCACTTTGCAAAAATGAACAGACTGTGGAGGGTTTAAAACAAAGGAAAGAATAAGAGAAGTGGAGATGCCTGATAGTAAAACTGACGTGGTTACAGGGTGGAAGAAAGTATAAGCTTCCCTGACCTTGAGAGTGGCCGAGTCTCGAATTGGGCTATGGTTTACTAAGGTTAAGGGCTTTCACACAAGAAAGCAGGAGGGGCTCCAAAAAGTCATGTTCTTTTCCAAAAACTTTCCTCTCATACCCCTATGCTCCCCTCCATTACTGGGACTGAAATCTGTTGTTAAAATTTCAATCCTTGAGAAAGAGATATGTGCTTTACCAGAGCCTCCTCTGAAATTCAAATATCCCTGAAGCACCAACAAATGAAGCTGTTGTCCCTATTCTCTGGGATGAGTTTATCAAGTTGCCTTCTCCAAAATATATTGTGAAAGGAAATGGGACGGATAGAGAGAGGGAAGTTTTGATGACTGATGAAATTGGGGATATGCCTGGAGCCTAAGGCCCCATCCAGGGAAGGGAAGAGGAAGGAAACTGACATTTATTGAATAATTATGTCTCCCAGGCACTGTCTTAGGTACTTTACATACAGCTTCATAGCAGTCTCACGAACAGAGATTACTGTTTCCATTTTCCAGATAAGAAAATAAAGGCTCAAAGAGGTTTTTAACTTGCCTGTTTTAGCTGTCTATTATTGTGTAACAAACCACCCTAAAATACAGTTGCTTAAAACAATAATTCATTATTTCTCACAATTTTGAGGGTTGAATAGGGCTCAGCTAGACAGTTCTTTTGATGGTCTCACTTGGGTCTCTTACGTGGCAGATAGGGCTGGAACCTCCAAGATGCCTCACTTACATGACCAGTGCCTTTCTGGGAGCAGCTGCAATGCTAGGGGCAGATGGGATGATGCAAAGGCCAAGCCTCTCTTTCCATGTAGCTTTAGGGCCCCTCTCTCTCTGCATGATCTCACCAGCACGAAAACCAGACTTCTAACGTGATAGCTCAGGACTTTAAAGAGGAAGAAGCAGAAGATGCCAGTCTTGTTAAAGGTTAGGCAGGCCCAGAACTGGTAGAGCGTCACGACCACCATATTCTCTTGGTCAAAGCCGGTCACAAAACCAGCTTGGATACAACACTACCTCTTAAAAAAGAGGATGACAAGGAATGTGAAGTCATCTCTAATCTACTATATTGCCCCACATCACACAAGGGCAACAGGCCCAGAGTTTTGACCGGCCTTGGTGCTCCTGGCTGGAGCTCCTTGGCCCTCTGACCTGTGAGGTATGGGATGGGAATGATACTGTGATGAAGACTCAAGGCTGTAAAGGAGTTTGGGGATGGGGAAGGATGAAAGGCAAGAACAAGGGCAATGAACTTCTGGGGGAGGGAGCTACTGAGCAAAGTCCCCAGGAAAGCTAAGAATCCATACTGGCCTGAACAGATAAAATATTATGCATCTGGACCAAGGCTTCAGAGCAGACTCAGATCTCCAGAGGAGATCATAGAATCAAGGAGCACTGGGCTCCATTGTGGGCAAGCATTTTGAGTAATTGAACACATCCAGTCTCCATCCCCACTTATGGAGCCATCAAAGGGCAGGTGAGGCAGAAAGATACACAAATGTGTCTGATCCTATTCTTTGAGCCTAAATATACTGAACATATCATACAATCACACTCATTCACCTGATACCCTCAAGGTAACCCTTTTCCCCCATCTGCAACTCATTCATACACTTATTCACTCATGCAATAAATTATTATTGAGCACCTACTGTGAGTCAAACACTGTTCCATGGGCTAGGGATACAGCAGTGAACAAAAACAGAAAATCCTGACCTCCATGACGTTTACATATTTTTTTGTGAGAGTGAATGACAATACACAAATAAACAAGTAAGTTACGTAATATCTCATACTGATACAAAGGGAGCTGGAAAGTGTGTATTGAGGTGGGGGGCAATTTTATTTAAAATAGAGTAGTCAGAGGAGACCTCCTGTAGGAGACGATGTTTGAACAAAGGCATGAAGAAGGTGAGGGAGTGAGCTCTGCCTAGATCTGGCAGAAGGGCATCCCAGGCAGGGAAATTCCTGAGCAGGAGTGTGCCTGGCTACTACAGTGCTGAGAGCAGGGAGCAAGGGTAGAAACGTTCACTCTTTGATTCATTAATTTAACAATATTTATTAAACGCCTACTACTCCCAGCATTATATTCAGCGCTTGGTGTACAGAGATACACAGGTCACTACCCTGGAGGACTTGACAGTCTAGAATGTGAGACAGGCAAAAAGTCTCCTGACACAGCCTTTAAAACCATGATGATGGGGCTTCCCTGGCGGCACAGTGGTTGGGGGTCCGCCTGCAGATGCAGGGAACACGGGTTCGTGCCCCGGTCCGGGAAGATCCCACATGCCGCGGAGCGGCTGGGCCCGTGAGCCATGGCCACTGGGCCTGCGCGTCCGGAGCCTGTGCTCCGCGGTGGGAGAGGCCACAACAGTGAGAGGCCCGAGTACCGCAAAAAAAAAAAAAAAAAACCCATGATGATGGGAGTAAGCAGTGTCTCCACAGGCACGCTGCTCAGCTTGGCAGAAAATGTCTGTCCTCAGTCCATCTGTTGATGGATCAGAAAGACAAGGGTTGTGTTTTGTACCTGAAATAGAATCTGCCCAGATCCTCAAATATTACAGAATCATAATTTTTTATTAAATGCAAATTTTATTATTGCACGTTAAAGCAAAAGTACCGGGTAAACTGCATAATAATATAATATATATAATATAATTGCCATATGAGGATCACTTCGAATTAGTATTGCAGATACTTCTAACTACTTAATTATTTATTTTTAAAATATATTCCAATATTTTAATTATGTTCAGTTAAGTGTACTTGAATATTTGCGGCACTCTGCATTATTTATATTAGAGAAAAGGCAGCCTAAATCAACGTGCTCCGGCATTCCATAATTTGGGCTTGCATATCTCTAAAGTAGATTTATATATAGCTATCAAATGGTTATTCTGGATATTCTATGATTTAAAATTTTTATCTGAATTTTATTTTAATGTACCACAAAAATAAAATTTATTGGTTCCTTTATACCAGTAAGTATCTTATCTGACTATTCATATTCAATATTTGCAGAATACTAACTAGAGCTTCAATGAGACACAAATGTGTAGATTTCAAATCCTCCATCCTAACCCCCTGCCCGCTCCATCCCCCAACTCTTTCCTGGAAATATTCTAGATTTGGATGATTCAAATTCTCTAGCAGCTCAAGGGTAACGAGTAAGGGGAAATGTATCACCTTAGAACAACACCATTACAAACAGAGAAAGGGGAGAAATTAGAAACCCCGAGGGAATTTACTACCTTGTACGAAGGAGCACAGCACATTACTGCTTAAAGGGAAGAATCTGGATGGAGAAGCCTACACAGATGTGGGCTCTGCTATAACTGGCCTGAAAAATAATGAGAGCTGCTCTGTTCTTTGGTATCTGTCCAATGTCTTTCCTAGTTTCTAAATTCATTTAAGAGTCATTTCTGCACAGAGGATAAAAAATATTAAAGTTTACAGTATTTCAATAACCCTCTTTATGTCATACAAATCCAATGGACAGACGCCCACTAAAGAGATTACAGCTTGAATACTTAATCCCAATTTGGATGGTTTTAAACAAGCCAAACCTGGCCTTAAATGCAATGTGCACAATTTAGCTAAGTAAAAAATATTAATGCACAAACATGACCATAAATGTAGCCACAGAATCGGGCAGGTGGACGCCACCCAATAGCCATCTCTGCACATCACTCTCTGAAATCAAGGGCTGGGTGAATATTGAACGTGCCCATTTCCAGGTCGAAGGTACAGGTGGCTTGTGACAGACTGTCTCAAAGCCTGGGCAGGGAGAGCTGCTTAGAATGACAGTCATTTTAAACACTAGGGCTAGGTTAGCAGTTTTATTCAGCTGGGGTTTGGACTTCCAACCTCTCCTACTTTCCTTGGACTCTCTCTCTGAAAAAGGACCAGCATATTCTCAATGCTCAAGAATGTGCTTTGTACCCAGGGTGACGTAAAGCAGTGACACAAGCGTGGGCTCAGGAATCAGATTGCCTGGGTTCAAATTTCTCCCCCACCACTTGTTAGCTTGGCCACTTAGGTAAATGGCTTACTTTCTCTGTGCCTCAGTTTCTTCTTGTGTTCATTTGACACAGAGTAGTTGTAATAGGGCCCGTGATGTAAAGTCATTTTGAGAATTCAAAAGCACTTAGAGCAATGCCTGGGCCCTGAGAATAAGGTCTAGTTATTAACATTGAGGTTACTATTAGAAAACCAGAGGCCAGGGCTTCTAGCAATGTCCTCTGTATGGTGGTGGTATGGGCGGGGGTCATCACCCCTCTCCAGTCTGACCCTGTTGTCTGCTCTCATCTCCTTCATTTTCCTTGCCCTTTGCCTTCCTCTTCAATCACTGTTCAAAGTAAGTTACCTCAGTAGATATTTGTTTGGTGAATAAGCTCCCAGGCTACTAACCCTCAAGAACATCTAGGGCAGCAAAGGCACTATATCCTTGAGAGACAACCTATGAGGGAAATGAGCCTATAGCTGCTTCTTGCACCTATTCTGGTGAATAAAATTTTACTGGGTAAAATATGGTAAGAAGGAATGGGAGAAAAAAGAAGGAAGGAAGGAAGGGAGGAAGGAAGGAAGGAAGGAAGGAAGGAAGGAAGGAAGGAAGGAAAGAAGGAAGGAAGGAAGGAAGGAAGAGAGAAGGGCAGGAGGGAGGAAGGGAGAGGGGGAAAGGGGAAAAGGATGGAACACACCTTCCTGTCCTTGGGGAAGCTAGTAACAATAATCACAGAATCAAGATAAAAGGGGGTGGTTAAAAGAACATACTGTCCTTTGTTTAACTCACAATTAAGACCTATTTTCATGTCATACTGAATATGGCAATAAGATTATGAATTTCACATTTTAACATGTCTTGTTATAAGAACTTCACAATAATAAACACTTCTTCTCTTCCACAAGTGGAAGTAAAATCCTCACAAGAGCTTAAAATGCCATTTAAAAACTCCCAAATGTTTTGTTTCTTGCTCTGGAAACTTCAATAATTTCATTAAACATTGGCCCTATTAAAATATCACAGTTTTATCTTCACAAAACAAAGACTCATTTTTCCCACCTTCACAAAAAGAGAACTCAATGTTCCCACTCAAGGTGGGAAAATCAAGGCCAAATCAGTGGCCTTGATTTGGTCACTGTCTCATCTAACTCAGACAGTGGGCAAATCAAGCTCAGAAGATGTATCTTACTCTTCCGTCTCTTCCCCACAATGAGAGCACTGAACAATCCATGGCCATACAGGAAGCCAGCACTAGTGAGTTCTCATCCCATCTCATCTATGCTTCCCTGACTCTTTAACAAGCTCCCTTAATTATAAACTAGAAATAAGCTCTGCATGGTAGCTTGTTGCAATGATTAGGTAAGGAAGGACTATGTTGGTGGAGAGGTTAATATATAAAAAGGGCTCAAAAAAATGTTAGTAGCAAAATCATTACCATCATTAGTGTTTTTACTAAGTAGAGAAGTGATTTTGGAACAGTCCTTTAACCTCTCTTATCTCTTTTTCCTTATCTATAAAGCCAGAGTTAAGACAAGATCCTCTCTAAAGTCATTGCTGTCTATAAAACTGATAAATGTGTGAAGAGCTTTATATTTTACAAAGCACTTTTGTGTACATTCTCTTATTCATTCTCTGCTATCTTTTGTGGACAGGTGGTGCAGTTTCCCGTTTAAAGATTAGGAAATAGAGTCTAAAACTAACTAAGGAAACGGTCCAAAATAATTTACATCAATGGTTAGAAAAGTCAAGACTCAGACCTTGGCTTTCTGACACCAAATCCATGTTCTCTTCAGTGCCCGGTGCTAATTCTCTCCCCAAAGCTGCCTGCATTGATCCCGTGTTTCCCATTCCTAGTGCCTAGTGCTTCAGACTCCTATTCACTTATTTATTTACTTACTCATTCAACCAATATTTATTGAGTTCCAGGAACTGAAACGTATACTGAGAATACAATGGTGAGCAAAAAAGACATACTCCTTCCCTCATGGAGTCTACAGTCCAATAAAGGAGACAGTCAGATTGTCACGGAAATAAAAGATTAAAACCATGGTAATTAGATGCATGTAAGAGTCTGAAAACATATAATAATAAGATTTGGCCTAAATGAGAGAAGTCAGTGAATGCTTCCCTAAGAAAACGACTGTTGAGCGAGTCCCAAAGGATGAAGTGTGGTAAGAGGAGTCTGCCAGACAGAATGGACAACATATGCTAAGGCCCTGCGTTGGGAGGAAGCATGGCACATTCCAAAGACTCAGAGAAGACCATGGCAGGGAAAACTACAAGAGTGAGGAGAAAAGTGATTCAAAATTATGATGGACAAGCAGACCAAGGCCAGGCCACATAAGGTCACAACAGGCTGTTTACCTTTACCTTAAGAGCGGTGAGAAGCAGAAGGATGCCATGATTAGATTTTAACTTTGTGAAGACCATTCCCGCTGTGGTGTCTCAGAGGTGTATGGGGTAGGGCAAGAGTGGATGTAAACGGACAGGTTGGGAGGCTGTTGCAGTGTCCAGGTGAGAGAAGACCAGAGAAGCTAAAGCGGTAGCAGAAATGGAGAGAAATTGGTGCATCCGAGAGGCTGATGATAGACTAAACCAACAGAGTATAATGGTGGACTAGATGTGGGCTTATTTTGACAGGCTCTCAGCTGTTCTTCCTGCATGTACTCTTTCCAGTTTATGAGCCACTGCAAAACAACCCATCTTTCAATGGTTTTTCCTCCAGAGAATACTCATTGCCCATTTTCTATATATGTTTTTTTTCTATTATCTAGAATTCCCTCTCCTCTTTTCTACATTTATGTACAAACTATATCCATCTTTCAATGCTTTGCTTAAGTCCGTCCTCATTCGTTAAAAAATCATCAAATGTTTATTGAACATCTACTATATTCCAGGCATTGTTTTAGGTGATAGGGATACAGTGGTGAGTAAAAAATATTCCCTGACCTCATGGAATTTGTGTTTTAGATCTCTTTGATCCCCTGGCTCTTTCCAACGTGTACCAAACTTAGAGACCATATTGTACAAGTTGGTGTTGTCATTTTTTTTTTTATTTGTCTCATAGTATTAATCTTGCCTCTCAGGTAAAATTAAACCTTCTTGAAAGCGGAAACAAATGTTTTTGCTGCCTCTCAAATTCTCTTCATCACCACCTGCAACATAAAAAATTAAATGACTCGAAAAGATTGGTTGTAATATAAAAACCTTATGTTTTTAGAATTGCAGACGAAGTGCTTTCACATGCATTATAGCATTAGGACATCTCTAAGTTATAAAGCACTTTTAAAAATGTGTTGTTGCTATTTTTAATGTTAATATTATTATTACTACTATTGGCTCACAATATCTGCTGACTAGACTGTAGGTCTCTTCTCCCTCCTGGTTCTGGTGGATTGTGAATAATAATTATTTCATAATTGAGAATCTACATGTAAGATAATATTTCTTTGTTAGAAAACCCAGTTCCCACCACTGAAGAAGAATGGACATCCGTTGATAGTAATCTAGAATAACAGACATCAAAGGTATATAAATCCTCATTTACTCCTCTGGCAGGCTACAAGGAGGCAAAGTTCCAAAGGAAAACCTCCCAATAGATGTTCCATCTCACCTTTCATGATAGCCCTTCTATTTTTGAAACTGTAATTTTTACTAGTTGGGAGCTTGTCCAACCCAGTTCCAAATACACTGTGATTTGATGCCCCGGACTCAGGAGGCTTTGTGATATCCTATCTGCAATGGTTAATCCATCCTCAGCTCCCTAACCTACAGAGAACGAGGATGAAGACAGCCACCTTTTATACAGATTTAACTTTGTGGAAGCCCACAGAATAACAGATTTGGAAAGAAAATGAAATGTAATTTGTTGACAAAGACATGTTTTTCGCCTTTAGAAACAAGCATTGAAATTCAGTGTGTTAATAAAGCCTTTACATTTTCTTCCATCACAACTAATATTTCCCAGTGACCTGACTTGATTGAGGGTTTTGCATGAATCTTAAGTGAGAACAGAACTGAAAAAGCTCTAGGAATACCAGACACCTACAGTTAGCACACTTCATATAAAATAACCGAGCAACATATGCCTTCAGTGGCATACTGCTTCATATTTTTCCAGAGAACTATTGGGAGTGATTATCAAGGATTTAAAAGTCAACACAGGGGCTTCCCTGGTGGCGCAGTGGTTGAGAGTCCGCCTGCTGATGCAGGGGACACGGGTTCGTGCCCTGGTCTGGGAAGATCCCACGTGCCGCGGAGCGGCTGAGCCCGTGAGCCATGGCTGCTGAGCCTGCGCTCCGCAATGGGAGAGACCACAACAGTGAGAGGCCTGCGTACTGCAAAAAAAAAAAAAAGTCAACACAAAGAACCACATTAAAAACTATAAGGACCCCCAAAATCTATGAAAATTAATTTTAGAGGCACATGTTTTAATAAAACCTATTGTGGCATGAGATTGAAAAGTCATTTAAATATAGTATTTTACATATGTAGTTTAACCATGTAAACTCACCTCCAGTTTGGCGTTTAAATTACTCTCTGATTATGTAATCACCATGGCCACATTTGGAGATGTCTGCTTTTGCCCTGTTCTCTGGGAATTTCTGCTGTTCTCCTTGGCTATAGGTGATTAGTCCAAAGGTGGACATTTGACTCCAGTTAGGCCAGCCAGATTCTCTACTGGGTATTTCAAGTTGAAACCAAGAGAACATTTATCAGACTCTGTAGGTACCTGGACATACAACATGTAGTTTCTTCATGTGACCTGAGAAAACAGAGAAACCCATGGGGAGGGAGGGAGGTTGGAGGAGAAGGGAAGAGAGAAAGAGGGAAAGATAAAGAGGGAGAGAAGAAGGAAGAGGGGGAGGAGAAGGAGGTGGCAGATGAATACACAGGAGCAGAAATGAGAAATGAAGAGATCTTTTTAAGTTTCTAGTTCCATTCTGGTCCTAGAGTCTGGCTGCGTTCCTACACTTTGGTTCCATGACACATCTTGGAACTCATAACAAATTCTCTCCTTTTTGCATAATCAAGCTCAAGTTTGTTTCTGTTGCTTGCAACCAAAGAGCTCTATCCAAAACTCTCTTTAAAACAATCAAATGCAGCCTGGTCTAGAAAGCCATGCATTCATTTACTCCATAATCATTTGCCAAACCAGGCACCGAAAACACAACCGTGAATTAGCCACAATATTTAACTCTGAAAAACTCGTGGTTAGTTGGGAAGGCAGAGAAATATCTTTGAAAAAAATATACAGTGTAGGTAAATATACAATGTAAGTGATAGATTCAGTGATGAAGAAATGTATAGTGAACAGTGGGGTAACAAAGGAAGGGGTGGTGAACTTGATCTGGGGAAATCATGGAAGGCTTCTCAGAGAAGGTGATGTTGACAGGAAATGTTGAAAGATGTTTAGTGCAGACAAGGAGGTAAAGCTTATCCCGCAGAAGGAAGAGCCCACACAAACATGAGAGGGCTGAAACAGCCTGGTATGTTTAGGTGTCTGGTTCCATGAGGGACTAGTTGATGAGATGAGGTAGACTCATCACAAAGGGCGTGTGGATTCAACATGAAGAATGCTAAGCTCAGGGCACTCGTCTCTGAAGAGAATGAGCTCAAAGGTTTTGTTGCCCCCGCATTAGCGCTCTCACTTTCCTGAAGATAAGGAGATGGCACCTGCCTCACTTTTCAGATAAGAAAAGTAAGGCACTTGACAGATGACAGGACTCGCCCTTGAGATCATCCGGGAACTCTGGATTTAGAGCTCAAAATACAGTGACACCTCTCTGTTCTCACTCATAGTTATGGAAAACCTCCAAAGGGGATGCACCTGAGAAAGTAACCCCAAAGCTCTGGAGTCTGGGGAAGTAAGGGGCTAGAGGCTAAAAACTGGATTTCTTGAATATAGGTACAAAATTATATAAAATGACACCATGAAGAGTCCTTTTGGATGTTTCAGTAAGTGCTTTTCTGCTTTTTCAATATATCTGTGTTGGGAGGTTAATGGGAAAGAAAAACAGGAAAATATTTTGGGAGAAATAGTAAATATAATGAAGAGAACCCTAAAATATCATGGGACTGAAACTCAGGAAGAAAGGAGTGAAGGACAGATTTAAAGACAACAGAAATGTAGACAATAATGAAAGCAAAGTTTAAAAAAAAAAAGGTAGATTGTGTATATTTGTTTAGGGGGAGCAAATATTGAATTTTGAAGGAAAAGTTATACTAGGATTAAATTAGATAGAATCAATACCCAAAGCAAGATGTAAAAATAAAACTAACTTTCCTAGTTCAACTTTCCACTCAAAAGTTTTAGTGGAAAAAAATACTTTCAAGAGGGAAACAGAGCAGGTGAGACTAAGAGTTTCCATTCTTAACTATCCCAAAACAATTATTGATAATTGCTTGTCCTGAATTAAATTATTTCATCCTAGAGAACCAGATAGTCCAAGCTCGTCTTTTATTTGGAAGATTTAGTGAAGTTCAAACAAACTTTGCCACCACACAAAAGTTTAATAAAGTCAGACGTCATGACTAGTACTTTCTCTGAGGATCTCTCAGGAACTCTAATCCAACAGCTCTGGCAGGCTGGCCTTGGTGCCCGGCCTGCTGTCTTTTTATGTTGGTACTTGGTTGCAAAATACCTCCAGCTGTTGAAGAACTTATTAACCTTTCTCATTGGAACTGTGCAAGAGAAACAGAGCATACCTCTGTGCCTGCTCAGCACTGGGTTAACTAAATCTCATCTTAGAAAGGTGTTCTGCATCCAGGAATGTTCAATATGATCCCTCAAACCCACCTAGCCAGGAGAGTTTCCTCTTCCTAAGGGCCTTCTCAAACCTTAATCTGTATCTGAATCACCTGGGGATCTGGTTAAGCTACAGATCTGATCAGTAGGTCTAGGGTGGGGCCTGAGACTCTGCATTTCTAACAAGCGCTGTTGCTGTGGACCAGACTTTGCAGAGTGACGTCTTAGAGGGTTCCCAAAGACAAGCATCTGAGCAATTACATAAGAAACTGAAAACCTGCAGCAGGTGAGTCCAGAGCAGAAATGGCCATAAGATATAGAAACTTTTGTAAAGCTTTCACATCAGCTGCTCCAACAATATCCCCAAAACAGTGACTTTCACAAAGCACCAGCTGGAGGTTGAGATAATCACAGGACTTCAGACGTGGACTTTATTGCCAGGGAAGATAATCACACCAAAAAGGGGAAGAGAGCCGGAGGCATTCAGATCTCTGTGCAAATATGACTTGCAATTTATTATCATGTGAAAAGCATAAGTGGCAGCAGCATTGCGATTTTTTTTCAGGATATAGAAAAATTGATAACGTCTGAGTAGAGCTATCTCCTGCCGGTGTCCTCTCCTGCTGCTGTCCCATCCTCTGCAGATCTGGAAGGCCTTTCTCATCTTCGACTATCAACGGGGTCATGTGTGATTACACAAGTTAGATAGAAAGATTACAAAAGGAGCGTGACGGGGCCATGGACCCTCTGCACCGCAAGAATAACGTTTGGAACAACAGACAATTATTATCCCAGAGGTAGCGTTGTATCTGGTGTCCCTCCATTCTTGTTTAGACAGGGGAAGGTCGCAGAAAGGGTGACAGAGAAGCAGGTTCAGGGGAGTGGCTGGGATGCCGAGGCCCAGGTCCTCTTGCCCTCACACGGAGCCTTCCGACGGCTTCGGCACCCTGGATAGGTCCTCCTCACAAAAAAAGGTGTCGCAGCTCATATCATTAAGAGGCTTGGCTGTCTTCAGGCAGTCGCTCAGATTTTTTTGCCTTATTACCAATCTGCCTTTCTTAGCAAAGGTCATGAAATGGACAGGGGACGTCTCATCTTCCTTATAATCCACTGTTTGAAATATTTCAATTAAGCTTCAGATCAGGCCCCAGAACTGAGGCTGTTTTAACGAGAAGTAATGACCTTCTGTTGCAGGTGGTTTCTGGCACACCATCAGTTTTAATTCTTCTTGATCTTTCTGCACCCTTTGATAGCCGGGATCAAGGGTTCTCTTTATATGCTTCAAGCGCACTGGAGGACTTTCAGGGACTCCACTGACATGGTTTTCATCCCTGCAGTCTTAGCAGAGCTGGTTGTCACCAGCAAGTTCTCCACGCTTGTTCAATTTATCAAAGATTAAAAGACAGCTGAAAAGATAGGGCCCATGTTCTAAACTGTGAGTGTCTGCATGTGTTCCCAAAGCAAGTGAACATCAGGCAGATTCCTCGGAGACAGTAGGGTAACCCCTTTGATGCCTGCTCCCCAGGAGGAAGGAAGCCTCAGAGGACATGAGAGCAGCCGTGTGGGCATGGTGGGTTTAATGGGGTGCACACCAGGTGTGGGTGAATGTCAGTGTGTGTGTGCGCGCGCGTGTGTGCGTGCAGGTGTATCTGGAATCGAGACTTTTGAAAGCTGCACTGGTTTCACATTGGAGGGTCCTGGCACTTCTGAAATTTCATTTCCTTAACAAAGACACGGATATTTTAAGGAAAGTAATCCTTTTGAAAAGGATTTATCACATTTCTCATCCTGGATATAAGACAGGAAGGACAGATAAAACACCTTCTTTCCTTCCAGTACTGAAGAATTTCACTCATTTTACTTATTCTTTAACAATTCTTAAGCCCTCCTGTGTGCCAAGCTCACTGTCGGGCTATCACTGAGGGGGCAGCCATGAATGACACATATGGTCTCTGCCTCCAGGAGTGTATGGTCTGTTCTGAAAGACTTATATTCACAAACAATTATGCAAATAATTGTTTACAGAAAACTGTGAATGCCGTGCAGGTTCCTATGGGCAAGTGTGTGAGAGGAACCAGCCCAGGCTGAACAGTCACATTTTGGTGCATGTTCAGGGGGGAAGAGCAAGGTTGTCAGCTGGCACTGTGGTGCTGAGGCAGGGCTTGGAAGAAAACTGAAGGCATCTTCACCAAGACCAGGATATTAGCAGGTGCTTGTGGGCGTGGAAGTCAGCAACAAACAGCCTCATGAGCCTTCAACATTTATTCCAAGAAATCACAGTTAAATATCTGTGCACTTTTTAAAAAACCATTCTGTTGAGGTAAAATTGACATGTAAAAGTCTGTACACAATATATACAACTCAATGAGTTTGGGGATAAGTAGATACCTGTGAAATCGTCACCACCATCAAGGCCATAGATTCATCCATCACCTCCTAAAATTTCCTCCTGCTCCTATTACTAGGAGTAGTAACAGTAGTAACAGTATTGTTCTTAGTATTTTGTCTGCGGGTGGCAAGAACACTTACCATAAGATCTACCCTCTTGGGATTTCCCTGGTGGCGCAGTGGTTAAGAATCCACCTGTCAATGCAGGGGACACGGGTTCGAGCCCTGGTCCGGGAAGATCCCACATGCCTCGGAGCAACAAAGCCCGTGTGCCACAACTTCTGAGCCTGTGCTCTAAAGCCCGCGAGCCACAACTACTGAGCCTGAATGCTGCGACTGCTGAAGCCCGCACACCTAGAGGCCATGCTGCACAGCAAAGAGTAGACCCTGCTCACCACAACTAGCCCGCGCACAGCAACAAAGACCCGACACAGCCAAAAATAAATAAATAAAATAAATACACTTATGAAAAAAAAACAAAAAAAGAAAAAACAAAAGATCTGCCCTCTTAGCAGTGTTCAGTCTACAATACAGTATTGCTAGCTATGGGTGTTATGCCGTATAGCAGGTCTCCAGCAATTACTGATCTTGCGTAACTGAAACTTTGGACCCTTTGATCATCACCTTCTCGTGTCTCCCACCCCCCAGCCCCTGATAACCACCATCCTCTCTCTGCTTCTATGAATTTGGCTATTTTAGTGTCCACCTCTAAGGGAGCTCATATACACTTCTGTGACCTGCAAGATGGAACAGCCTAGAGGCTAAATGCTCAGACTTTGGATCCCGCCAGGACACTGGGAATGGATCATTTGAAAGAAATGGCTCCCCATGCCTTTTCACTCCTTAAGCTGTTCTCACTTGCAACCAGCCTGTTTATCAGGAAGGGTATCAGAAAGTACTGTGTGCTTTACTGCCGTTAGACGGCACTGGCATTGAATTGAAAAAGCCTTAAAAATGGCCATCAATCATTTGATATACGTAGGCAGTGATCTATATTGATACGGCTCCAGCTGCCATCTGAAATGGTTTGTCTTTCATTTTATCCTTTATATGAGGGTTATTACACGCATACCACTTACAACAGACATGGTTATTATGGACAATTGGTTATAGTGGACAAAAACTGATTTCCCAAACCAAACATATTAAATCCAATACATTTTTCATAGGTTATAACCGACAGAAAGCTTGGTTTCGGCTGACATTTTCCGGGGACTTTAATGACATTACTATAGGACTCCAAAGAGGGAAAGGAAGGATGGCAGGTATCAAAATGAGGCCAGGGAACACCAGAGGTTTCATTTCTGACATAATAATTATCCAGGGTGGGAAGCTATTTTGGAGTTAACCCCCAGAGTGCCCCTGCTCAGGTGGCCAGGTGTCCGTTAGCAATTTCTCTGCACACCACCACTACAGCCATGGGCCTCCAGTTGCTGTGGGTGGGATGAAGCCCAGGAAATGCACAGCCTGCCCAACGCAGGCCTTCTTCTGGAAAACAACTGGGCCACAGCTAGTCATGTGTTATCCATGAAGGTCACTCAGCCAATGAGCACTTTTTTCTTAACATACTCAGGTCATCAGACTCCCTTAAAAGAGTATTTAGGGCTTCCCTGGTGGCGCAGTGGTTGAGAGTCCGCCTGCCGATGCAGGGGACACGGGTTCGTGCCCCGGTCCGGGAAGATCCCCCATGCCGCGAAGCGGCTGGGCCCGTGAGCCATGGCCGCTAGCCTGCGCGTCCGGAGCCTGTGTTCAGCAACGGGAGAGGCCACAACAGTGAGAGGCCCGCGTACCGCAAAAAAAAAAAAAAAAAAAGAGTATTTAAAGAGTTCAGCAGTGGCAGGAAGATAAACGTAATGGCCTTAAATTCCGTTTCTCCCTAAACCTAAGAGGAAGGTGCGTGGAAAACACCATCAGATTGTGCCATGCCACAGCTCAGCAAACACTGGCAGTGAGCTCTCCCGTCTGGGAATCTTTGCTGGCTCCTCAGAGATTTGGGCTAAAGATCAGCAAAGTGTACTAGTTAGTTATCAGAACACAAGGTAACTTCCATTCTGCAATGCATCTGCTCACATTTGACCCAAAGCCCACTCCTATGCCCTTTCTGCTCTCCCCCTATACGAGGGAGAAAATGAGGTATAGCATTCATGGGTGGAATAGATAAAAATGACATACACTTTGGTGCCTCAGAACGCAGACACTTCAAGCAGCATAAGCTTTGGAGTCAATCAAATTTGTGTTTGAATCTTTCCTCTCCCCCTTATTACCACGTCACCTTAAGCAAGTTTCTCAGCCTCACTGAGCCTCATTTTCTCTTCTGAAAATTGAGTGGTGATACCTATGTCACAGGATATGAGGCTACTCTGAAGTATCATACATGACGGCATCTAGAAAATTCTGGCACAAAGTTGGCCCACAGGAGTATTTGGTGCCCCTCTTCTGTCCTCTCCTAGCACCCTCCCTGCATTCCTCTAGTTTATCCTGTGCGGTCCCTTGTGTCCTTGTCTCTCTACCCACCCCCACTCTCACCACAGCTTCTGAAAGGACTAAGACCTTATACATCTTGGTGTCCCTGGTGCCAGGGGCAGAGCAGTGCCTGTGAAAAAGTTTGTTGAATAAACATATGGATGTTAGTTTCCTTTCCCACTGAGGTTCCTTCCCTCGGAGGTGGTTAAGATCTCTGATTCAGAGATTCTGTCTTTAGGGTTTTCCCTCCAGGACTTTGAACATGGCATTTCTCCCCCTCCCCCGCAAAAAAAAAAAAAATGACAGACTACCTCTCTGTTCTGAATTCTTCCTGTTGCTGTATTCTCCCTCTCCTGCTCCGCCTGGAGGAGACTGGCCATTGGTCTCCCCAGGAATTTCAGCCCTTGTCAAGTTTAAACTCCCTACTTGTCCCTGTCTGGATCACCCTGGCCCTGCTCATCAGAAGTGAGGGGGAGGCCCTGTGAACACAGTGCAGGATCACAGAAAGAACGTGTACCAGGATGCAGAGCACCAGGCCCAATCCTGAGACCTGTGTCCTTAGTCCATTGACTTAAGTTCCTCAACTTCATTTCCTTATCTGTAAAATGCCCTGCTCTCCCTACTGAGTCTGTGGGATCCAGTAACACATGGGAAACAACTTTGAAAGCTGCAGAACGCTAGACAAGGACCTTTACACAAAATTACACTTATCCTTTAAGGGTGTTATTTGAATCCTTCACCTCTCAAGTGACTCTTAGACCAAATGAGCTATCAAGATCATTCTTATAGGATTGAAATCTGCAGAGTGGAGTGCCAGCTCCTCATTACCAGAGCCTGGCACCTCTCCTTAGGCCCACCACCTGGGACCACATACGCAGACGGCCGTAGATATCACAAGTTGCGTCTCAGAAAAGACATAGCCAGACACGCTCCTCTGACCATCCAGTTCTACCTCTTCTGCATCAACACATTCAACAAAAGGACTTCCTTAAATAATCTGCAGGAGGTTGGTGCTCCAGGGAAAGACATTACTTGGGCCATCGCTAGAGAGGTGCTGCTCTAACATCTCCCCCACCCTTACCCTTCCTCTTCTTCCCCCTTCTCCCACCCTCGCCTCCAGAGCCCCTACCACTCACCACAGCTCTGAAAGTCAGCAGAGACAAGAAGTCATTAGTTGAAAATTATCATTTACCTCTCTTTCAGCATCAGTTGTTAAACATGAAATTTAAACATTTCCTTAGGTCGGTCACTATTAAAATTTTTTCAGTTTGTGTGAGTTTTGCAAACACATTCCAAACAAATGTCAATACTGAATCCTTAGATATATTCACTGGCCCTTCCTGCTTCTGTGGCTTTTCCCATGGGAAGCAGGAGAACAATTAAAAGTGAAGGAGGGCTCTGTTGACAGTTCTAGGTTCTAATCCCAGCTCTGCTCCTCACTTGCTGGGTAAACTTGGGCAAGTTACATACCTCTCTGTGCCTTGGTTTCCTCATCTGTAAAATGGGAATAATAATAATAACAGTACCCTCTTCAAAGGGCTGCTTTGATGATTAAAAGACTTAATCCATGTAAAACACTTAGCAAAGTGACTGGCACACACTAAATGCTTAATAAAAGTTAATTATTGTTATGATTTGCATTTGGGGAAAAATAATCATTCTTCATTGGGTCTTGGTGAAAATTAAATGCATTGGATGCATACGGAGTGCTTACCATAGTTCCTGGCAAAAAGTAAGTGTTCAGTAAAAGTAAGCCCCTGTCTGGAATGCCTTGCCCCCAACTCTGTCTATCAGATTCCTCCTTAACCCATGACCCAACCTGAGCCCCACCCTCCCCTTGCATGGAGCCTTTCTTGATTAGCCCAGCAGCAAGAGAGCTTGCTTTCTCCTGGCTTCACCATTCACACATGGAATTTATTATCCTCTGTCAAGTAACATAATATTTGTGCACACACCATCTCTCCAATCTAACTAGAAACTCAGAGGAGACTGGCTGTGGATTAAAATTATATGACCCTTGACCATCATAAGTCCTCGATAGATATGGGTGGATTTATTAAATAAATGAAAGAATGTCCTGATGAAACCGTGAATTTAATAATTTAATGAAAAGATAATATTTAAAGGTGGAACTTTTTTGATTCATTTCTTTCGAGCCTCTGTCCATTTGGGTGGTCGTAATCTCCTTTCCCTTGGGCTGGATACCATGAGGCATCTCAGCCTAAATCATTTTTGAAGCAAGGCAGAGAACAAACAAGTTTAAGGGATCTGTCCTTCTTAGCTTAGGACGTGGAAGCTTTAGCACAAAAAGATTTATTTAGGGTGAGGGTGTAAAAGAAAAAATCAGAAAGTTCTTTCTTCTGGTGAATGAGGAGAAACTGATCATAGGTCTCAACCCTTGGGCTTATAAAAGTACTCCTTCAGCAAGTTAACCCTTTGTTTACGGGGAAGCTAACTGTTCTGTTCTGTCTTCGTTTGCAAGCTGCTTTTTGCTAGTGGGAGGGTGCGGGGTCACAGCTGGTTTGTGAATCAGTCAGAACCTTTGGTTTGGGGTGTGCCTCTTCCCAACCTGGCCCATTGAGGCCTTTCTTGGCCATGCCATGGGCAGCAGAAGGAAACCACCGAAGCTCAAATCAATTTAGTTCATGACAGTAATTCTGGTCCAAAGTTTGGGGGAGAATGGGCTTGAGTGAGGCTATTGGCTGAAACCAAGATTAAGATTATCCATGGATTTCACTTAGCCCCAATTATCTCTTATTTTTCCTTTCTCTCTCTCTCTCACATACCTTCCCCTGAAGTTACTGTGGAAAACTGAGAATTTGTAGTCCATTTGTATCCTTTGGAACTGGATTACATTGAGCATTTTCCATGACAAACTGGTGGGCTTTCTGGGACCCCACCTGCCCAGATGGCACCTTCTAAGAAGGAAGCCCAGGAGATGGGATTCTGATCTAGGTTTTTTTTTGAGGCACTTGTAAGTTCTGCCCTCTAGGGAATTCCCTGTACTTTGAGTTCAAAGAGATAGTGTATTTACATTTGGTGTTTTTATTTTGTGTGAGCATCTTGTACACAGTAGCCGCTCACACATCATTCCTAAATGTTTGACGAATGAACAAATGATTGTTCCCCCTAAACAGATCAGTTACAAGTCTTTTCAAAACACAGGGGCTGTGTTCTGGTTCAATTATTAGTTATTCCCCTGCACTCAGACCGAGCTCAGCCCTCATAAATCCTCATTTCATGAGTGGAACAAACAGGAGATGGGATTAATCACTCAGTTACAGCCCTCTCTGTCTAGTGCACCCAAGACCCACAGGGCCACCCAGTCTAGCTAAAACCCCTGTGCCCAAGGCCATCCTTCAACCACCTCCAAATGCTTCTGTGCTGCCCTGGGACATAGGTGTCAGCTGCAGTGGGCAGAGGTGTAGGGAAACTGAGGCAGAGACGGAAACTTCCTTTGCTTTCCTCTTCCCTCTTAAGTATTGGACCATGTTGTCTCCCAACTAGCTGTTAGCTGCTCCACCTTCTGCCAAAGGTCTGGCCCAGGAATTCAAGACCCGGAGTTTCCCATGCAAATTCCCTGGGGCCTCAGCACAGACCCCCCTCCGCCCACCCAGGAGGCTGGAAAGGCAGTCATCATTACTTAGTGAGACAGACCACCCTATTCAGTTTTGCCATTTGAAGGGCATGTGAATGATCTGCCCTCATCCAGTTGTATTTACTGACTTATTAATCCATTATTTAAGTGTTCCATAATTTAAAAACTTCCTTGCTTTGTAAGTGGTAAGAATTTCCAGTTAAAACACTCATTGTAATCCAAACACCCACTCTGTTCCTAATTAGCTCTGTAATTAAATTACCAATTAAAGAGAGCAGAAAAAACCCTTCATTGGATAAAGCAAACTGTCCTGAATTATGATATTGTATCCTCGATGAACAGAAGCAGAAATATATATACATACACACTCACACACAAGAAATTAAATATATATACCCATCTATAAATGTCATCTTTTCATAGACTTTTCTGTACCAGAGCTTCACACTCAGCTCCACGCCAAAGTTGTGACTCTTCTTGGTTTTTTTAAGAGGGTGGGTGGGAGAGAAGAGGGACGAAGCTAGACAACTTTATTGGTTTATACTTGCCTCGTGAAAATAATGATATTGATCAAATTTATAGGGCCTGATTCAAAAGGGAATTGTTCAAGCTACTTCCAAACGAGAGCGATAAAAAAAAAAAAAGTCACCTAAGATGTAATGCTATCATCTAAAGGGCTAACTTTTGCTACCTAGTAACCCTGCTTTCTCTCACCCAAAAGCAGTTAGGATGGTCTATAAGATACAGGAGTGATTTAGAGGAGTCCCTAGATATTACGCCTTAGTGGGGACTTGGGTTGGGCTCTATAAAGCTTCATGTGCCTTTCATATTTTCCTAATGCATAACATAAGAGAGGGAATAAAAACAACTATGAGCAGGAAGGAAAGAAACTTTCTCTCTTTTTTTTTTTTTCTGTATTTACATTTTACAAAATTTACCATTTTTCCCTGAGGGTGCAGAATCGCTAGTGTGTTAATTAAGTTCACAACTGCACACACCGAGTCAGGAAATACCAAAAAAAAAAAGGCTTCTTGCAGCAAAACTGAGTTGGTGCTCGGGTTGCCCATGGCATATAATGAAGTTAGACACTGCCCTACTGTTCAAGCGTTCCAGATTCTGAATGTGCCAAATAAACCACTTCTTAATTATTGGGGAGTTTAATTCATTTGCCCGCCTCTCCGAAGCCTCCCTCTGCCCACTGCCTCTGCCAGGTTATCCTGCATATCTGTGCATTGCGGTGCACTATTTTTTAAGTCTTGAAGCTACATTTTGTGTTGTATACTTCAATCGGGGAGAAAGGAATTTAGCACAAACATTCCAAAGGAAATTCTAGTAGGGCGATGAAACTTAGTGTGGAAATTTTTATCTCAAAGGGGACATGGGTTTGGGAAAGTTCTTATTAAGCAGCAATTTTCCAGGGACTAAAACTGAACTCTTGTCGCTGCTACCGTAAGTATAGTAAGAGCCATATTTGTAAATATCCTTTGTATATCTATTCATTTATAATTTTGAACGAGTCCTAGAAATTGAATCTGACACTTGCTACTTTAAGGTTGGTGCATAACAGATCACAAACACCAATGATCGCCCTTCCTCCCTTTAAAAAACAAAAAAACAAAACAAAACACCTTCCTGGTATGTCCTGGCATTTTCCTGATGAAAACTCTAAAAAGCCCAAAAGAGGATATAGAAGAACCACGCCTCTGTGGTTTGTAGCTGAAACTCAGACACAATTTCTAGTGGCCGGCACTTCCCTCCTCTCAGTTCTCAGAAGTGATGGCGGATTGTGACTTCCATTTTACAAATGAGGAACCTTCAACTATCAGTGGCTTCCGTAAACAGTCACAGAAAATGATGTGCTGTCAGGCCATGCCGGAAGATAAGAGCAAAATCAAGATCTAAACCCCTAAACTTGATCATCTTGACTCTGAGAAACTCATTAAAGCCATTCGGGCAGAGTTTGCTCAAGTTTTAGAAAGTCAGCCTCTCGTCACATCGGAGAGATGGTACATCTCCCAGAGCATGTGATGTTCTGTTTTTGGCTGAGAAAGCTGTCCCCTATATCACACAGCTCTGCAGCAGGACCTTTTTCTACTAAACACGCTCGCTTCCCACATGAGCTGCCATATGTCTTAGCCTTCATAAGAAGTTGGGTGTGAATCCATTTTTATTTTAGCGAGGACTCTGATTCTGTTCGTCATTAATCTTCCCCCTTTGTCTCATCCCTCATCTCCTGCCAAATGACTTTTCAAGTACTCACTGAACTTATTTTAAAGGACAAAGCCTTCGTATACTCCCTCTGTGAAGAGATGCCATGAGAAATGGAGAAAATGGCTGGAGGACTTTTTTTGGTTAGTGAAGGATTTGTGGACAGGCTTTCACATTTTAGAAAATGCCTTTCACTAAAGGGAATCCATTAAAGAAATGCAGGGAAGTTTACTCCTGTGGTCTCTAAGTGGACGTACATACTTAGATTCTCAAACTTTAGCACGCTTATAGAATCTTGGGCAATGTGTTCAAAATGCAAAACGCTGGACCCCATTCCTCTCTGGTCCAGTAATTCCCGGGGCCCAGGAACCTATATTTTTGAAAACTCTCCAGGTAACCCTGATGCAGGTGGTCCCTGGACCACACCTTGGAAAACACTGACCCAGTGGATGTTTATCCACATCTCAAAGATAATTTGCAGCCTTGGCTCAGGCAGGGCCTGGCTTCAGGATATTGGAATGTTAAGAGGTCAGGGCCGAAGGGCTTGGGCTGAGACAAGGGGGCCTGAGATGTCAAAGGTCACCAGTCCACTTCTTTTCTGAGTCTAACAAGTAACTTAGGTTTTCTTGTTTCCTGAGTTCCAAACTCACCCATTAGCAAAATAAAGAGTGGCCTGTTCAAATTCTTTCTGTGAATCCTTCTCTGGGTTCCTTAGAGCAAAAGGCCTGTGTTCTCCCAGGAGTTGGCGTTGCTCTTTGTATAGCCGTGTTTTCTTCTTCCCCTCAACTGTCAGGACTCAGCCTATACAAAGCAGTTTTCGTGTTCTAAATCACATTTTTCATGTGTACCATAACTAATCTGGACTTTGAAAATCAAAATGGGAAGCACAACATGTGATCTGAATGCAATTTTTTTCCAACAACTGGATCTCTTTATATTTAGTTTTCCTTAAGTTTTCTCTTAATGACCTAAGACATGGATCCACAAGGATTATACTCTTTCTGCCCCATTCAATTCACACACCGTAGAATTCACGTAACCTGGCTTTAATTTTTTCATATAAATAATTAATTTTACATTTAAAAACACGTTAAGATGTTTTATTTCTTAATCAGCTAATTTGACTGGGAAACAAAGATGCCTTTTATACACATTTTCTTTGAGTCGTGTTACTGTAGTAAAAGTTCCCCACAAGATTTGGCCTTCGCTCACAAGTTTCGCGGCTGCCAATTAGTTTCCAGAGTTGCTATTTTACAAAAATGCTTCTCACTTTTAAAAAATGTAATTGAATGTCTGTTCATCACAGAGCTTCTTGTGTTCAAGTCCAAGGTGTTAAACATTTTTCAGGTTGACTTGGGTCAGCTTTGAAAGATTTCAGACAGTGAAACTTGAGAAGGGACCGTATGCTATAGCGCGTCCCTCACATTCTGTTAAGTATTAAGTGGATATTTAAATGGACTTCTTACACCGCAAGACTGCCTTAAAGTGAGCCATATAGTTTACAAGACCATTAATTAAAGGAGAGGGTTGCATGGGATGCACATGTATTTTCATAATCACTCACATTGGCCCACAGTAGCCCTTTAATTTTCAGACTAATTAAAGTAAGCGGCTGAACTGCAAACGGCGGTGGGCTGTGTCCCTTCACGGACGCTGACACTGATAGACGCAGAATGGCACATTTCTCTTTCTTAAAGGAAGGAAAAAGAGAAGGAGAAGAAAGAATTCGCCTGAGTGGACCTGACTCCATTCCATTCATGGCTCCCTATTTGTTCCATTCCTGGATCAAGTTTTTCATTTAGCAAGGCTGCATTTTGGGGGAGTTTTCCACCCCATCTGTTTGGGGCCAGAGTGGACCCCACCTGGTGGCGCCATTGATTTTTGAATTAACTGGGCTTTATTTCAGCACAATAGACTGATTGTTGAGCTGCTTTTAAGCACTAGGATTCTTGGAATCTGATGGGCAAAAAAATAAATCAGAGTGCAACGTGCAGCCCTCTCGGCTGCTAATTGCATTTGACCCATTATCCTCCTCGGCCCTGGTTCAGACCCTGATACAGCTGACTTGGAGTTTGAAATGTAAATGGAAGGGCTGCTTTTGCAGGTCATCACACTGCAGAAGGTCCCTTCCTGGAACACCCTCCAAGGCCTGGAAAAGAGAAGAAACAGATACGAGCAATTATCCCTGGATTGTGCCATTGCTGGCCTTGGGGGCCGGCGGACGCCACAGCGCCCCCGGGGTGCGGAGTGGGGACTGAGCAGCCCTGCAGGTGTGAGAGGTGCCAACCACCCATGTGTTCACCACTCTCACGGAGATGCGGCTGAGGGGAACCTCCTCTCCTGCCTCCCATACCCCAGCCTCAAAAAGCACGTCGCGGGCTTCCCTGGTGGTGCAGTGGTTGAGAGTCTGCCTGCCGATGCAGGGGACACGGGTTCGTGCCCCGGTCCGGGAAGATCCCACGTGCCGCGGAGCGACTGGGCCTGTGAGCCATGGCCGCTGAGCCTGCGCGTCCAGAGCCTGTGCTCCGCAATGGGAGAGGCCACAGCAGTGAGGGCCCGTGTACCGCAAAGAAAAGAAAAAAAAAAAAAAAAAGCACGTCGCATCGGCTTAGAGTTAGCCATTCTCTTCCTGCCTCTCCAGCTTCATCCTCGCCATGGTGGCTATGCCTTGCCACCCAGCAAGCCTCTTTGAAAAGAGCACAGGGTTCATAAAGCTCTTCTCTTTACAAAGAAAAGCTCCTCCGTTCCAGAGAAGCTCATCCAAATGCAACAGCTCACACCGCTCAGCAGCCTGGGTCTAACTCAGGATGTGAGTGTTCAACCTTTGCTCCTCTCCCCTGGAGGCACAGCTCTCTCCCTGAGAGGCGGCAATCCTGAGTTGATTCAACAGTGACTTTCCAGGCCCTGGGAAGGGAGAGGAGTGGGGAGCACTGAAGGGAAAAGGGTGATTCCCAAGTCGGGAGGGGTGTTGGGAGCTCAGAGGAAATTACAGCTGGGACGAGGAAGTGGATCCAATCCCCAGCTCTCCAGGCTGGAAGGAAAACTGGCCCTGAAAAAGCAGGGGGTGCAGGATCCCTAGGGAGCAGGGCCGCTGACATCAGAGCCACCTGTGCAGGACCGGCCCCAGCGTTGGCGTCTGCAGTAGCCCTGGGAGCTGCAGCCAAGCAGCAGTCTAGAAACGGGTTTCCTTCAATGTGATGGCCATGCGCAAATCCCAGCTTTGCTACTTACTTACTGTGTGAGCTTGGCCAAGTGACACCACCCTTCTGCCTCAGTTTACCAAATGCTCAGACAGAGGCAGTATTAATAGCAGTAATAATTCCCCATGTAAGTGTTGTGAGGAATTCAGAGCGAAAGCTGGTGCAGAGGAAGTGTTTGGTAAGTTCCAAGTAATGTGATCATTAGAACCAAGGTCGAGCCTTACCTTGTTTGCTGAGGGAAGGTCAGGGGAGCACAGAGGTGCAATCTGCAGGGTCAAGGCAGCACCCTTCTAGGGAGCCCGGCTTCCGGCAGGCTGAGCTCCTGGCTTGAGGGAGCTCTCGACCCGGTGGAGGGGACAGACGAGGCAGCTGCACCTGTAAGAGAGCAAAGGCACTGTGTGTTACACCCTCAACGCCCCATCGTCCTTCTCTCTGTTCCTCCATGCAGAGCGCTCTGCTCTGTGCATCGCCCGCTCTGCGCCAAGGCGACAGAGCCACAGAGCATCCGGGGCAGGCTGGGGAGGGTGCCCTGTCCACCACTGAGGTTGACCTCTCCCCAGAGATTGAGAGTCCAACCTAATCTTGTTATTTGCTGGATTTGACCCCGGTTATTTTTCTCGGTGGGAAATCAGAAGATGATAATTTTGTGAGACTTTAATCATAGCTCCCACATGTATTAAAAGGCACGTATTCAATAAAAGCCCCTGACTTTAGAAGTACTGCAAGAATCATCCCACCCATGTTCTCGGCTCAGAGATGGAGAGATGTACTGTGTTTGGGGCCAGGTCTACACTGCACCTGGATCCCTATATTGCCAGTAAATAGAAGCACATGGAGTTATTAATTAGCATTTATGAGCTCATTAGTATTCATAAGTAAAGTCAACACAAGATGATGAACTAAGCTGGATTGTTTGGGAAAGGGAGATGAGGGAGAAAACTTCTCCCTCCACTTGGATTCATATAAATGTTACTTCCCTGGAATCGATCCCCACCTAGGAGTCAGCAGAAATAAACACAAAATACACAGGGCAAGACAGTAAATTCCCTGTACATGAGGGTGGCCTCTTAAGAGTTTCTGGTTCCTATTACTAATCTACTTCATATTGAATGGATTTGAGACTCAGTTTAAAGAAAACATACAGTAGCAACATTGCCATCCAGGGTGGCCATATGTGATTCTTTTTCATGAACTTTTCAAGGTGAAAGGAAACTCAGAGATCATTGCAACATCAGGTAAAGAAACCCAGGTCCTAAAATTGGTGGCAGAACTGGGTCTGGACACTCCACATCTCTACCTCTTTTTCTATAATTCAAAAATGGATAAAACTGGTCTGTCAGATTTGGTGCTAAAAAAAATCCATCTGGGTCCAATGTCATCACTATGTTTAAACTGTCCTTCTCTCCACCCAGAAGGCATGCTTCTTTCATTCTAATGTCTTTTGGGAACCAAGAAGCACTCACGTTCCCTTTCAGTCAATCTTTCAGCCCAGTCAACAAGCGTCAATGGCAGCTGATGTCTTTGGTCCCTTCTGGGCAAGGCAACCAAGTGAATCACTGTGGGAAACACCCGGCTTCTAATAGAAACAGGATGGAAATTATACTGGGATTAAAGGGTCCAATTTACTAGGGACTGAAAGGGGACTGAAAGGGGCTTTTACAGGGGAGAGAGTAGCAATTGGGTGAAGGAGGGAACAGAGACATGGTTGGAAACCTAGAGACCCCTAGAGGACTTTGAACTAACTCTCAGTTCTTCCAACCATTTGGAACTTTGACCATTTTTATGCAGATCTACAACACTTGAATTAAATCTAACAGTAGATTTAATAGGTTAAGAAGAAACCACTTTGTAAAGCTTCTCCCATATTCAATTCATACCAGGTGTTTTGCTCACAAAAAGCTACTCACAAGAGGATGGTTTTGGTTGCAGGTCTCACGATTTACTGTCGTCTTATCCAATATTAACTATATCAAAGTGCTATCTAATTTCTAAAGGGTACTCGTACTTCTCAGTTATAATGCCTGATTTCAAACTTGATTTTCCAAAGCAGACGGTCTAAGCCTCTGTGTACAGTGTGTAGGTTGACACCTTGGGCTATGTTGGAACAAATTTGGTGTTAGATCTATGCGGACTAGATGGGAAATGAGGGAAGACCAAGCACTGACCCAGGATACAAACTGTTCCGTTAGTAGAGGTTTTATGGATCCCTAATTTGGAAGAGCTGGTCCAAGTGGGACATCCTAGTGACACAATTTTTCAATACTACCACATTTTTGCAAACAAGTAGTTTTTCATGCTGGTAGACTGGTTGTGTTTCTTAAACTCATTGTTGATTATTCCAATCCATCATTTTGTGTTCTGTACGGTTATTAGTGAATAAAACCACCAAGAAGCCAAAGGTGACCTCTACCTCATATTTGAGTTCACCTACATAGAGCGCTGGATTCTACCTGGAATTCAGTGTTGACTTTTAGCTTGGTCAGGAGCTCGTTGCCAAAGTAATTTACCTGTCTTCTTGTTTCCTAATCCATGATGGTCTTTCTTGACCTTTTTCCTTCTTGGCTTCTCAGTTCGTTACTGGGTATAAATAATATCATCTGATTATCAGGGTTCATCACCTTCTTTAAGCTCCTGCGGGATGCTGCAATCTTGGGTTTTGTGACTAGGATTGGGTCGCAGCCTCATGTGAGTTCTCTGTCTTCAGAATGATCGTCAGTGAGTCTTACTGACTCAGCAAAGTAGCCCACACCAAGGCCTTTCCAAGCACCAACAATGTGAAGAGCTGCTGGACAGTTATCTCAAAGTACCAATGTTCTCCTGGAGCTCTGGACCTGTAATCAATCACTGACTTCCCCTGCCATGCCTTTGGGCATTGCTGTTTTAAATAAGTTAGGGAAAATGGGGCAGCTTTCAGCAATCTAGAACAGCTGAAAAGGCGTCAGCAACTTCACTGCTACAGACCCTACCAACGGAAAGTGATCTCAAGGAGGTCTTTTTAAAAGCCACTTTGAAAAGATATGTTCCAATCTTCATAGCAGCATTATTTACAATTGCCAAGATATGGAAGCAAACTAAATGTCAATCAACAGATGACTGGATAAAGAAGATGTGGTGTGTATAAGTATATGTATATGTATGTATATGTGGTACGTGTATATATACATACCGCATATGTATACATACCACATACGTATATGTATGTATATGTGGTATGCATATATATGTGGTATGTATATATGTGTGTGTGTATATATATCTCCAGTCATCTGTTGATGGACACATATATACACAATGTAATACTACTTAACCATTAAAAAAAAAAGAAATCTTGCCATTTGCAGCAACATGGATGGACTTGGAGGGCATTATTCTAAGTGAGATAAGGCAGACAAAGACAAATACTGTATGATATCACTTACATGTGGAATCTAAAAAAACATAACAAACTAGTGAACATAAAAAAGAAGCAGACACAGATATAGAGAACAAACTAGTAGTTGCCACGGGAGAGAGGATGGGGGAGGGGCTATAAAGGGTAAGGGATTAAAAGGTACAAGCTATTAGGTATAAAATAAGCTACAAGGATATATTGTACAATTCAGGGACTATAGCCAATATTTTATAATAACTATAAATGGAGTATAATCTTTAAAAATTGTGAGTCACTATATTGTACACCTGTTAACTTATATAGTACTGTACAGAAACAATTCTTCTATAAAAATAAAAATAAATTTCAAAAAATAAAAGCCAGATTCACTAGTATCTGCCAAAACTGAGATCGGCTGTCAGAATAAAATGCTTTTGTAAGGTGTCATACACGGTGACCAAAAGACACTCAGGCAGCTGCATTTTGGGGCAGCTGCAAGCAGGACACTGAAGAGAGAAGACTGAAGGATGCATTAGAACCCCATCCTCCACTGAGACCCTGTCAATGACTCCATATCATTCACAGGATAAAGTTTATGTTGCTCAGCATGGAATATAAGAGCTTCCATTACCTGACCGCTGCTTTCCCTGACCTTGTCCTCTGGTGCTCCAGCAACATCCAGCCAAGCTATTTCTCATCTTTGCTCTGCCTGAAGTATTCCCCTACTGCACCCTGATGTTCTTTCTCTTATTTTATAAGACTAAGCTCAAGCATCAACTCCTCCTGGAAACTTTGCATTACTGTCCTTCCTCTTTGATCACCAAATTGGGTAAGACATCTTTCCTCTATGCTCATCTCTACCACTCCAGTTACTGTAGTATTTATAATAGTTTGGTTACGTATCTTTATCCTCCACTCGACTGTGAGTTTCTTAAGGGCAAGAGCTATGTCTTATTTTTCTTATTCATTTTCTTATCCTCTATATGAAGAACAAAGCTGAAGTAGAAATGTAATCAATGTTCAGTGGATGAATAGTAGGCTTCGAATAATATGAAACGGCTATGAAGAGATGGTAAATGCCATCCAAAAGCCCAACCTGGTGAATAAGAAATGGAAGCACTCATTTTGAGCTAAACACTCAGGCAGCCTGAGAGACAAAGAAACTGAGCCCTTAAGAGTAGCAGTATCTACCCCACCAGCCCAGCCCCTACTACTGTAGCTGGAGCAAACTACATCTGCAGTCAGATTCAAGATTGTAACTGGTATTATTATCTCCCTCTTTTAATGACCATTTTAGATTCCCTTTATCCTCAGGTAGCATCTCTACCAGTCTGGATGGCTAACCTGGTGAGTGACCCAGACCCTCATCCTTGAAGGATCTTCTCTTCTCAGGCCATGTCCATTTATCAACAAAATTGGGTAAGAGAATACCTAAAGATGCCCGAGTGGTTCACCTGGGTTGTAAACATAGGTCCCCCTGTCCCCGTTTGTAAGTACAGCCCTACCTCTTCTTGGTCAGGGTCAAATCCTGCCCTGAGATGGTGGTCTCTTGCACATGAAATCCAAAGTGCCCAGCCCATAGCCATAGCTTAGAGTTCAATGGGACTCTTACTGTGTCCCCTGATGGAAGCATTCTCTGTTTGGAAACCAAGATGTCTAACCCTGCAGAGCCCGGAGCTGTGGGGAAAAGAGAAGTACAAATTCCCCAAGTGGTTTATTGGGAGTAATGGAAAGCAGAGCCACACCTACTCTCACCCCTTGGTTCCTGGACACATGTGTTCTTCCTTTTGGGGCACAACTCCATACGATGGTCGCTGATTTAGAGTGTACACTGCATCCTAGAGGATAGCGCCTGATCCTCACAGATACCATCTCCAAGCTGGTGCTACAGCTTCACCTTCAATAGGCCATTCATTAATGTCGGGAGACCAGCTTCTTCTGGTGCTCTATGAGACAGATGCCATGGTTCTGTGCCCTCTGGTGCACCTCCCTTGCCATAAAGTGAGTTGCTTGGTGTGACCTGATGTGATGTGGGATCCCTGTCAATGGATCAAATACTCTAAGCCCTCAGGTGCAGATGGTGGTGCAAGCTGAGGCTCTGCAGGCAGTACAGGTAAACCCTGGGATGTCACCTTTTCAAGTCAAAATAAATTGCTGTCCCTTCTAACAATGTAGCTAACTTACCACCCAGTGGCTGCTTGGTGATCTCCAAGGATAATGCCATATTGGGAGTCATTCCCTATTACTGACAGATTGGACCTCTGGCAGCACCAATAGCTATATTAATTTGGTGAGTGGGAGCTGTGCTGTAGACACATGCATAGCCTCCAACCCTACCGCCATGGCTACTCCGTTTATGCATCCACTGTGCCAGCCCTGGGGTGATCGATGGCAATGGTTGGTTGATGTCAGCTTGCCTAGACATTTTATCTTCTCTGTTAGATGCTCTCTGGTGGATGTTAACCTGTTATACAAAAATCGTCATATTTCCTGCCCATTCCCACAGGAATGCCTCTTCCCAGACTTCCCTGTCTTCCAATCTTTTTCCTTCCAGCTCTTGATCATTCAGCCAAGCCATGTGCCATTTTGCACAAGAGTTTATCTACATTCTCTTCCCCCACATAGTGGATAAGCAGGTACAACATCTGAAACTACACTCATAGGGAGAATTTCCACTTATCAGTGACTTCAAGGTCACCCCTGAGTAGGGACTTAGTACAGCAGCAGTCCATTTTTAACTTGCAGCCGTGTACCAGGACGACACATTCATGAACCAAGCTCAGCTTCTTACATTCTCCATCAACTGGTCATAAGGGACCCTATGCAGCCACAGGTGTGCACTGAGGGAGAGGCAGTGCCATGGTGGCAGATGATGACATGGGGTCTGGGCCACCTGATCATGCAGTGTACCTGGCTCAGCTCACGTTCAATCCTAAATATACCCTTTCTATCTTGCAATGGATTACCTCTGGTCTCACCCACCCAACCTTATGACTTGTTGGGTCTAACAGAAAATAGTTCATAATGGACAGTTCTAGCCTCATAATCATTTGATAACTAATATGCAGGGTCCCAGGGCATACCAGGAGCTGCTCTTCAAAATGTGTATCGTCTATCCTCTGAGACCTGCCGGTGAACACAATTATTTTGGTGACATTTCCGACCTTATGTGATATTTCCACTTTGTCATGCCCATTTCTCTGGGCCTTTTCATCCTTTCTCCCACTGATTATCATGATAAGTCATTTCTACTTCACTTTATGTAGACTATTACTTTCTTCAGGTGTCTGAGAGCTGTCTTAACAGAATGTTAGCAGCATCCCAGGATCCTTGCCAGATGCCCTATATCCCAAGAGAGTGCTCCAATATTGATAAGTGCTCCCTTAATAACTTTATATTCCACCCACCTTGATCCAGTACTCCCAGAACACAGTCCCTTAAATAGTGTCCGGAATCCTGGCAGCATCGTTGGCTAGAACCTGCAGTTCCTCCAGGTATAGGACCGTTCTTCCCCTAGCAAGCTCAGTACTTCCCCAGCTGGCAGTGTTGTGATTTCCCCTATTAATTAGTCTGGCTGCGAAGAGAGGGGACGTGGGGGCAGATCTTCAAGAGAGGGAGACACATTTGTCTTGCAAGGCAGAGGCCTATGCATCTTCTTCAAGCAAGAGAGGAGCAGTATTAGCCTTTAACAGAGAAGAATGGGCCCCTTCTGTGGGCCTGGAGGATTCAGGGGAATCTGGAGACTTGAGACGCTCCAGTGCATCGACTCAGATGTCACTATCTCTTATCTCAAGGTCCTGTTCTTTCCCAATCAGAGCTCTGGCCTCGCATAGCACACCTGCCTAGATGAGCATTCAACCTTCCCTGGAACTCCGCTAATCTTATATCTTCAACTTTTTCTGCCCTCTAACTACAGGAGATGAGGCTCTCTTTATAGCCAATCAGTGAATTCTTCTGGTTTTCACACAGAGCCTTTAACTGCTAATTAATTACTCTTTTTTTCCAAAGCATTCATTGCCCACAGCAATAGCTATCCAATGCCATTGTTCTTATAATTAATATTTCCCTGTATTTCTCAAATGGCTGATACATTCTCCCACAAGTGCATCTCCTTCCACGAGCACACCAACCCAGGACCTCTGCTACCTTGTCCCAGGATGTATCACTGTCCCACCTACCCCCACAAATGGAGTCCTCATTAGCGGTGGTCAAGCTTCAGAATCCCATCTTAGCATCAACTTTCTTGGACCACTCCTGGTACCAACTGTTTAGGTTGGGTTCCCTGAGAATCAGACTTTGAATCAGAGATTTGTGTACAGGAAGTTTATTAGTGCATACTCTTGGGAATCACCATTTGCAAATGAGAAAGCAAAGGGAAGGAAATGGGATTGGGCCAAGGGAGAAGTCAAGCTATGATGCAATCACAGCAAAGGCCTCAGCCAACCTCAGAGCTCTGAAGCTGGTTTGCACTTAGGAGTTGTCCCAAGTTGGGGTGAGATGGACACAACTTCATACCCCTTAAAACCAGTGTTCGGATGCAGGCTACCCCAGCAAAGGGGTGTGACACTGAGTGAAGAGACTTGCTTACTCAAAGGCAATAAGCAGAGGGCTGACAGGTGAGGGTTATCATCCAGCAGCACTCCTACCAAGTGGAGGGGTAAGTCTTTCAATTCCATGAGGGATCTGGGTGGTACGGTGTAGTGACTACCACAGAACCCAGCTCTACCTCTTATGAACTGTATGATCTTGGGCAAGTCAGTCATGCTCTCTGGGCCTTTGTTTCCTGATCTGTAAAATGGGAATAACAATCATGCCTACCTTGCAGGGTTGTCATGAAGATTAAATGAAATAATAATGTAATGTACTTTAATACAGAGCCTGGTACCTCATAAATACTGTAGCTTCTTGTAGCTACAAGAAGCTTTGGGTTTATATGGGACGCTAAGACCAAACTACAGGATAGAACAGGAAGAGTTGCTAGATTGTGGGCAATAGAAGTTTAGAAGAGGTGAAGATCAAGGAAACAAAAAAGAACAATTTCAGAGAGGATCTGGTCAATAGCTACATGAAGTTTAGAAAGGTGCAACAGGAGGAGACAACTTCCAGATAAGATGTGAACAAGAGCAGAGGCCCAAGAAACCAACATGGCACTGGCAGGATGATGAGGAAGCCAGCCTGGCTCTTGCAGTTCTTCCTGCCCAGGGTGGATTGGAAGCAGGTGGGTTATGAAAGCTTAGAGATCCAGGCAGAAACATTTGCTCTGGAGGCCCCAACAGATCATAGTACAGTTGGGCTCAGTAGTGGTGTAAGGAGCATCCCTGAGGAATGAAACATCTTGGCAGGAGAGGGAGAGGGAGAAGGATGGAGGCCAGGAGGAGAGAGGGGCGAGGAGAGACAGACACAAAGGAGAGAGACTTGTGAAAGAGAGAGAAGGCTGAGAACAAATTAGAATCAAAAGCCAATCCCGAGAGTGAAAGAGAAAACCAGAAATGAAGAAGAAATGTAGACTAGAGCTTTAAGAAAAGATGGTCTTTTAGAAGCTCCAATCCAAAGAGTTAGAGTATTGTAGAAAATAATAATAATTTAAAGCTAGGTCAACTGTGGTCCTTCCTTGGGAAACAATACAAATATATTTATTAAGAAGCCCAGTATTTTGTTATATTATAAATAGCTCTGAATTAATGTCCCTTCCCAAAATGCCTACTTTTCCAACAGGTGCAATATGACACCATCTGCCCAACAAAATAATCTGAATGTCACTAACTTCATAGGAAAATATAATTGGCTGTTTAAGACCCTAGTTTATTATGATGATATTTAATAATTTGTACTTACATAGCATGTAGGGGTATAAAATGAGTTATAAATGCTAACTCTGTAACTCACAGTAGAAAGACAAGAAACATGGCACTCCCCTTTCAACAGATCCATTCATTCAACAAATTTTATTGGGCTCCTACATGCCAGGCATGGTAATGATGCAGAAATTTGGCTACGTGGAGTTGGATTCATGCTCTCTGAGTGCCTGCCCCACCACACCCCCTCAGCAGAAATGAGAGCCTCCCAAGAGCTCTCATGGTTTATCCTCTCTGAAGTCTTAGGGCCCAGCACTGCACCTGGAAAGGGGAAGTTCTTCCATAAATGTGTGCAGATTTCTTACAAATTGAATACCCAGAATTAGCTATAAGTCTAAGCTGTTATTTAAAACATAAACCCAGAAACTCGACTTCTGAGCCATTACTAACCACTGGACCTTTACTTCCTGTAGAAGCCCCCGTCTAGTGCTCTGTCTGTTCATTTAGACGGTAAAACTTCACTCATCCTCGGAACACTGTGAATTTTCACAATCCTTTACATTTACTGGGGACAAGGTCAAGGCTAAGGCTGGGCCCTATACTAACATTTGCCTTTTTCTTAAAGATTTTGGCTTCTATGCAGATTTTCATATTGAGCAGAAAAATAGAATTCTACATCTAGAGATCACTCAAGTCAATATTCTCTTGTTAGTCTGGGTTGGGTGTGGGATTTGGCAGTTCTGATTAATAACAAGGTCCGGACAGCTATCAAATGGCCAGCAGAAAATAGAAATAAATCGGACACTGGGCTTCTCTCTGACTCGGGCCTCATGATCTCAGTGTGGGAGGAAAGACCGCACTCCAGCAAGATTCTTCACAGGTGTATGGTAATTTAACCCCACTCCCAAGGTCCAAAGCAAACCTATCCTGTGCCATACCAAAACCCTGGTGAACTGGAGAAAAAGATAAAGTCACACATGTGCGCCCAAATCTTGCACACCTTCTCCCTCTCCCCTATGCCAATGTGGGATAGAAAGCTGGATTGCTAACATCAGGAGGTACTTTCTCTCAGAAGGAAGGCAATGCCATCAGCTGGCCCAGTCATGAACACAGAATCTCTCCAAGCCTCAGGAGCCAAGCGGCACCAAAAGGTCCAGGAGCTCCTCCCCAGGAGCCCTTAGGACATCACCCTTAGGACACAGCCGAAGGTCCATTTTCGCAAATGTCAAAAATCAGGCCCCGGACACTCGCTTGGCCAAAATACACGCTAACTAGGTTGCTGGCCATTTCAATAGTACAGGTTATCATCTCTCTTTCGCTTTTGCTCCCTATCTTTGCTCAGCGAATGACTGTATAAACCTACCGCTCTCTAAAGATCTTCAGATAATTATACACAAGCAGTGCATCTGAAGAAGTCCTGAGAAATCAAAAGAAAAGGACTTGGCTTCTTTTATTCTTTGAAAAATAAGTCCTATAACACTTGGCTGAAATTTACAGGGAAAAAG